>NC_141616.1:3456978-3541978 GCF_047967505.1 Dipteris shenzhenensis
TGATTGATGGTTAGCATTATGCATATTCCTATAATGAACTTGCTAGACAAGCAAGGGACCCCAAAAGACTCAATGCAGAGCAAATGAAAAAGGTTCTTCCCTTCAATTTTTATATGGCTACAATATGCATTTTTAAGCATCCAACAAAATATTTGATTGAGTCCAAAAGATTGAATCATGATATTTTTGCAAAACATAGGATAACCTTGACATCGGAAATCCTAATGAAAGCGAGGTGTCTATAGACAACACTTGGTTCTCTAGCAACACATTTGAAAAGAACGGCCACAAAAGCGGATGCAGACTCATTAGTCAACTTTTATACATGTTTAAGTGCAGTTGTACCAAGGGGAAGTCAAGAATGGGAAGAATCTCTCAGAAGCTTCAAGGTAGTGAGAGATAGATATGCTAACTACACAAGTATAATTTTTTGACCTGATGAGGTGTTTCAGCAAGTTGTGGCAGTTTGTAGTGCATACGAGAAGGGTGAGGTTACTGAAGGTTCTTTGTTACTATCACAAAAGTCAAAGGTTGAGAAAAAAGAGGTGATAGAAAGAATGTGGAGGCCCGTGAAGTATTTGCCGGATAGCTATGTAACAATGGCAACATAAAAACTCCTCAAGAAAGAACGATTTTTTGGTAGGAAGGACAAAGATCATTGCATGGAGGAGTAAATCAACATACAGGTGAAACATGATGCAGTGGATAGTGTGATTAGACATTTGCTCATAGAAAAAGATATCCCTACTGGTGGTCAATGCAATATTGACCCTAATATTGTGAAGCATATAGCCACTTTATCCATAGCTAAGGAAAAGGCATGTGCGCATAAGTGGATGAAGAATCAAGAAGATGGGGCTGAAGTAACCCTATCACGTAAGTTCGACAGAAGGATATTTTCTATTCCTAAAATTTACAGAAATAAATATACATAAGGGACTATTTAAAATAATTTTGGAAAAAGTTTACAGATTTGTATAGAAAAGGGGTACATTTTATTAATGAAAAAATTTATAGATAAGGGATTTTAAATATAGGCCTTGAACGCACGTGATATAGAGGGTTTATACATAGTGACCCCCCTGAGGGTAAGAATTTATATATTTGAGTCTAGTTTGACCTTCTTTATTCTATTTCAAGTTATCTATCTTTAACTAACGGTCAAACCATATAAGATTTACAAGGTGTCTTAAGTAGAAATGTAATCTAATTAACTATCTAATGAGGGTCAGTTGGTTAGTCTAGTTTGTCACTTATCTTTAGTTTAAGGTGATTTATTGTTTAGGAATTTATGAGGGGTCTCCTTTTCTTTTCGTGCACTCATCTTCATAGTGCCAAAAATTTTTATTTTTTGGCTATCTAAATATAGCGTTTAAGTGTGATTTGAAGGGTTTCTCATTCTTTTTTATCTTGAGTTTATAGCTTAATTTACAGGATCTTTAGAGGAGATGGGCAGGGTAACTAGTCCTCGAATAAGAAATTTAGACGAGTGGTCACAGTTTAAGCGAGTGGACCTAGGCGAGCGATGCAGTTTAGGTGAGCGGAATAGAGTAGCCTAAGTTCTCTTTTTGCATTAGATCGATATATCTCAAAGTATAGGGTTCAATGTTATCATTTATACACACGTTTTATTAAAAACTTCCCCTAAAAAACAATGGAATTACACATAACATATGCCTAAAACTCAACATCAAGCATTTACACATATATAACTCTACTTCTATCCATTTCTCTCTATCCCTCTCTTTCTCTTTCTTTGCAAGTCTCTCTCTCTCTCTCTCTCTCTCTCTCTCTACCTCTCCTTCCCTCTCTCCTTTAACTAAACCTCTCACAAAAACAAACAAAATATTAGTATAAAACATAGAATACTTCTCTCTTTCTCAGTCTGTCTTCCAAGTTAACAAAACATAGCAGTTCGAAATATAATCTCTCTCTCTCTTTTCCCTTCCTCTATCTACCCCTCCTATACTAACAAATAAAAAAATGACTCTTTTCTATTCTCTCCCTCACTCATCCCCTCAAACAGATAAAAAAACATAGCAGCTTCAAATACAATCTCTCTCTGTCTCTCTCTCTCTCTCTCTCTTTCCCTTCCTATATTTATCCCTCCTATACTAATGAAGAAAAAAATGACTATTTTATGTCTCTCTCTCCCTCACTCATCCCCTCAAATAGAAAACAACATAGCAGTTCGAAATAATCTCTCTCTCTCTCTCTCTCTCTCTCCCTCTCTCTCCCTCTCTCTCTCTCTCTCTCTCTCTCTCTCTCTCTCTCTCTCTTTCCCTTCTTCTATCTATCCCTCCTATACCAGTGAAGAAAAAAATGTCAAAAATTGTCTTGTAGTTTTACATATCATCTACCTCAATTTCTCCCTCTTTCCTGTCTCTTGTAACAAACATATAGACAAAGTGTAATACAAAAACATATCTACTTAATACAAACAAAAATTTCAAGGCAAAATCACTTCATTACATGGAAAGTATGTGTTCCTTCTTTTGGAGTTGACTCTATATACTCCAAAAAGGTAGAGAAAGAGCCGAAAATGATAGAACATCCGCTTTTCTCACTGCTTCCAAGCAGATTTAGGTCGCAACTTTAGGAGGTGACTCTCTATAAAGCATTAGATTCAGCTCTTCCCGTGTGAATGTGAGTCTCCCTCCAGATATCGTTTGAGGATTGAAGTAATGCCAAAGTACAGATCAAAGAATGTATTTTCAGTTTGAAATTCAATTGGGACTGATCTTTTGTCAAAATGCCAAGCTCTGAAGGTTCTTCTAATGCTAATCACTTGAAGAAGACTACAAGAAGGACAAAATTCAAAGTGAAGAAGACCCCAGCCAAGGAACTTTGGGAGAAGCCAATAGGGTATGAATATGCTAAGCAATTAGGATTCTCTGAATTTATCTCTAGCAATCTACATTTATATGGTGAGGGAGATTTCTTTCTTCCACAAGATTAGTCATTTTGTAAGAGAGTAGACACTACCTGACAAAGGTAAGACCCTCTCATGGCTACTTATAAAATTGACAAGTTCAATGGCCAAGGATTCCATACTTGGTAGATGAAGATAAAGTTTATGCTTATGAAGGAAAATCTATGGTACTTAGTTTAGGAAGGAACTCAAACCTCTCAGGAAGGTGAATCAACTACAAAAAAAGATAAAGGAAAAGCTACTGACTCTACTTCTACACCTGCAGATGCAAAGAGAATTGAGAAAGCCTATGCCATCATTGCATTAAGTTTGGGTGATGACTATGTACACCACATTTCAGATTTGGAATCCCCTTTTGAAGCTTGGCACAAGTTAGACATATTGTTTGGTGGTAGCTCTCATACTTCCAAATTAAATATGAAAATTAAGTTCTTTGAACTTAAAATGGAGGGAGATAATGTTGCTTCCCATGTCAATACTATGAGAAGTATTATGACACAACTAGCTTCAGTTTTTCACCCAACAGGTTTCATATCAAATCTCGCTTTTATCCATAATTGTTCTAGATATAACTATTTTTTTAATGGTATCACTCATTCATGACTAGAGACACTCTATGGGTATAATTTAGAACTTTTAAGGTTCCTATGATATCACTTAAACCTTGTCTCCCAAAATTAGCAAAAATTGCAATGTAACCAACAATCAAAAAGAGCAAAATGCATTAGCCACTCACAAAACCATGGCGTCAGATGAGCAGGAAAGAGAAATGGAAAGACATATGATCCCATCACTCCAATCCAAGTTGCCAAGTGCCGAGACTGAAATTATGAAGCTCAAGAAAAGCATGGCAAAACAAATGTAGCAACAACTCCTTGCACAAAATGCTCTAGTAAAAGTAGAAAAGATGCTCTATAAGCCACGGTTTCAAAATTTAACCATGACTAAATCAAAATTATTGCTTATGTCATGGTATCTTGCAATTAAGAGAATAAAAATAAAATTTACATTTTTGTATTATAATCTCTCCATATAAATACAAAGACTCTTCATAACATGTACCTCCTCTTTGATACCTCTCTAATACATAGAAAAAAGAGGCTTTTGAAATCCCCAAGTAAGATCCTAATACAAATACCATAGAAGGTAATGTTGCTTTTAATTTTAGAGTATTGAATACACCACCTCCAAGATTGTTGTGTAGAGAGGTGAACCTTTTATATGCAAACTTGTCCCTTTTCCTTCATTTGTATCCAAAGTAATTACAAATTTATGACCCCCTCATTTTGTGACTGATTTTTAAAGGTCTTCTACATTGAATTTGAACATCTTGGGAAAAATATATCATAGAGCTACTCATGCTCTTGATTTTGAACTAAAAAAATTTGCATTCAGACTTATAGCGCAAAAGTTATAGCTATTTTACTATTCTCTTCATATTCCATGAAATTAAGTTCTATTACTTGTATATATCTTTTTATAAACTAATTTAGGAAAATATTATGAATATTCCAAGTCAAAACATACTCTTGACCAAGTTTGGTCAATTTTGGTGACCATTTTTTTGTAAATGTAGGAGGAATTCAACCATGGTGCAGAAGGCAAAGTTCATCAGGATGTCATGTGGTGTCCAAAACTGCGAACACCTACCACGGCACGAATTTGGCCATTTGGAGGGTGTACAAATAGCCAAATTCATGCTGTGGTGGGATTTGGAATTTTTGGACACCCCATGATGTCTTGACCAACTTTGCCTTCTGTGCCATGGTCAAATTCCTCCTACATTTTCCAAAAATGGACATTGAAATGGACGAAGTTGCCAAATTCCTTCATCTACCCCTTCAAAATCTATATTTCTTCATAGAAAGTCATGAAATGCATTGATCCTTTACAAGGTGATATAGTAGCCAACCTAAAAATTAAAACAAAAGATACATGGACATAGTCAACCTCCATGACCAAGAAAACATAGAAAATGAATTTTTTCTCATGTAATACATAAAATTATTTCAAGGTGATTTAGTGATATTAAATAAAAAATTACATTGACATAGCCAACCTAAAAGGTGGCTCCAAAGGCAAGATAAACAAAGAAAATGAAAATTGACAGGGTGATATAGTGGAAGATCAAAGTCTTTTGAATTAATAAAAAATTACATTGACATAGCCAACCTACAACTGTGAATCCGTGGTACCAAGGGATGATGTAAAGAAGGTGTGGGCCAAGGAAAATGGCGGAGCTCCACTCTGTGTCATGTTTTTATGTCATGGGGGAAATTACCCTAACATGAGGGATCCCATTATCTACCACATACAAGGCTACTGAAGTGGGAAGGGACTCTAACATTATGCCAAACATCCCCTGATGGACAGAAGGATAGGATGGTACTCCTTTAGCAGCCCTGGGAAATGGAGAAGCATTGAAAACATGGAACATGAGGCATCAAATCCATGTCACGAAGGAATTGGTGCACTTAAATGAAAGATTGCTACTTAAAGAGGATCAACTCCATGCCACATTAGACACAAACAATGAGTTGTAGAACAGCCTCAAAGAAGGTAAACATCAAATTCAAGCACTAGAGAAGGAAGGCATGACATCAAGTGAGATACTTGTGCACACCAAAGTAGAACTGGATACTCAAGAGCGAGAGATACTCCAACTCCGCGTGCTTAATGATCAATTTCCAGGGCATCCAAAAGCAGCTCTCAACAATTCAATAGTCTAAAGCTTGCATACACCTCCACATTGGATAAGTATAAAGACAAGTGCATGGAATGGCAAAATCAAAAGGAGATAATTTCCAAGTTGGAAATTCAACTACTAGGTCAAGCCGATGATGATGCGGAGGGATCAGCACAAGATCTTTTGCTTGTTGCAATCCTCCAGCAAGAGGATCACCTTGAAGGAAGAATATGCATGGTATGGAAACACTTGCAAATCAAAAGTAGTGCACTACGTTCAATGCTATATGGTGTGAGGGCAAGCATTTTCAAACACAACGGATTGATGATAAGAGAAACAAACAAGATTGCGGTGTCATTGCTAGCTTTGAGGGAGCCAATGGAGCCATGGATGATTATTGTGGCATAATCCAAGATATTATTAAGCTTGAATTTCGACGCTTCTTTGTGTATGTTTTGGATGTAAAGTGGTTTAAGGACATGGTGGAAAGAGGCCCTAATGCAACAATCAAATGCCATGCAAGTGGCTTTGTAACTATTGACTCCACAAAGTTTTGGCAAAAACACCTCATGCATCCAGTGGGAGTATGAATTGTAGTAATAGCGCGCTTCACTGCCACCATCTCTAGCTTTGATAACCTCCATGTTGGAGGTAAAAAAACATGCCCATTTGGTCTCTCTTATGGCCAAGCTTCACACATCCTCCCTGTGGTACGGAGATCCTGCCTTATGCCTGCGGAATCTCGTGTCCCATTCAAATATTCCCAAATGGTAGATGCCACATTCTTGAAGATATGCATGGGATCAAGCAGGTGATTGATCTTGAGGTGGGACCAATATGGTAAACGATAAAAGATGGAGTATCTAAACAAAAGCTGGTGTTAGCGGGCAATCTTTATTTCCAGCCAATATAGCACACAATAGTTACAAACCCTTACCAACTCACAGTGGTGGAGGAGTCGTGGAACCGTCCCAAATTCTCATCCAATCTCTCGCAGTGAGTGATTGTGGGAGGACTTCATTCCAATGGTCAACATATCTAGGATGATCAGGTGGGAGAAATCGATGGTGATTCTCATAGATGACCTTATTCAATGCATTTGCCCGTAAGGCAACAAGCAAAGGACCACAAACAGGACATGCATGGTAACCCGATGTAGTGAGACCTGAACAATAGACGCAATTAAGAGTTGAAGGTGGGTTTAGGGTGCCACATCCTTTGCCTACTCATAATTAGAAGTGCAATGCTTACCTGAACACTCGCCATAGCCTGGGAAGTCATGCATCATCCACATCAAGACTGCTTTTGTAGTTGAAGTTTCGTGACGAGGGAGGCCTGCTGACATCATGCGCCTCAATACCTCTCCAAAGTATCTTTAGCTCATCAATCAAAGGCTCCAAATAAACATGAGGATTTTTTACTTTATCTTTCCCTAGAATTAGAAGGGATAACATAACATGTCCTTTCTTAATCGCCATAGAGGGTGGAAGATTATAATTCACCAATATCACTGGCCATACACTGTAAGAGGTGCTTTTGAGACCAAATTGGTTCACACCATCCATACCCAATCCAAGTCTCAAGCTCCTAGGTTCTTCCTTGAAGCTTGGCCATGTGTCTTCAATATGCTTTCACGCAAAGGTGTCTGCGGGAGTTCTCCACTTGCCATCGGTTGATCGATGGGAGGAATGCCATGACATAAGCTCTACAATGGATTTGCACTTGAACATATGTTGGATGCGAGGGATTATGGGAAAATGTCGCAGAACCTTATGAGGCACGTCCAAAATTTTGAGATCTGCTCTATATGTTGCCTCTCCACAAGTAGGACACTCTCTTGCATCCTTATGTAGTCCACAAAACAAAACACAATCATTGACGTATGCATGGATGCACTTGTAATCTAATCCTCCAAGAGAAGTCACATGTTGCCTTGCCATATCTCGAGGTCGGTAATTTATTCTCCCTTGGAAGCATTTTACACAATAGCCTGCATGTGAAGACCATAAATGAGGAAAAGCATTTGAGTAATTGACCCACTAGCATAATTGACCATGTTTGCAAAATAGACTTTAAAGCTTACTTGAGTAATGCATTCAAACTTGCATTGCTCCATCCATAGATGGTTTGCAAGTTTAGTAACTCAAGGGAGGCACGTAGAACAGAGAATGTGCACCCCTTAAATAGTGGGGTCGATGCTACAGTAAAAAGATCATCCTGCTCCATGCTATCATCCCTTCCTTCGGATTGATGGACATATAAATCCTGCACCATATCATCAAACATCTCCTCCTCCACTGCTTCATGAGGTAATGGCGGAGGGCTACTATCACCATCACTCCATGCATCCGTAACGGTCCCTCTTGAAGATCCCACCTCATATCACCGACGCTTCGCCTCCTCACGACGAGCATAGGGCAACATATGCAGGTGTGGCACTGCATCCTGTATCAAATTAAAATGGGATCATAACTCAAACATATGAACATCCATAGGTATCTCAATCAACCTTAACTCTTTAACACTTACCATGTTTACGGTCGCATCCCATTCTCCATACTTTGAGATGTGATTGAGTGTAATCCTACATGCTCCAACCACATTTGGCGATGGTGGATGCGGAGGGATTCATCCTCACTGGAGCTACTTGTTAAAGATGAAGACATCCTATAAATAAACAACCCAAAAAATTTGCTTTTGTATCAAATATTTAATCTTAAAACTCTATGGCACGGAGATGGCACGTCTCATACTGCATTTGTTCTATGGTAAACATCTATAGGTGCGTCTAAACTATGTTGTAGATGCACAATTAAACACGCATTTAGATGCGTATATAGATGCACAATTAGACGTGCTTATAGATGCGGTTTTCAAACCTACTTTTAGTGCGCTTGCTTTTCTTCACATACTTTTAGCATCGCACGGCTTGCTTTGCTATTAATAGATAGTTTTGAGCATCCATACTTATCTCCAAGCACCCACACTTATCTCCAGGCTTACACAATCATCTCCAAGCACACAAGAGAAGAGGGTGAAAAAGGAAGAGAAGAAAGAGAAGCAAAGGGTGAACAAGGAAGAGAAGAAAGAGAAGCAGTTTTGAAGGACAAGAAGCTTCCATACCTCTATCCAAGGTAAGTCTCTTTACGGTTGATCTTCTTTGAAAGTTGCTCTCTTTGGATTCTCGTCCTTTGTTGTATCCAAGAAACGAATGTTTTTGGTACTAGTGTTGTGCTTTTGTGTCAGGTGCATGTCCTTTTTAAGTTTTTAGCTCGGGGGGGTCACTTAGTGTAATATGTCTATATCACGTGCGTTCAAGGGTTCTTTTCTAAATCCCTATGTAACCTATTTCTAGTATTTCCTAGTATCCCCTCTGTAAATTTTGGGAAAATTTATAAATCCCCTTCTGTAAGTATATTTATTTTCCTAGAGGAATTTTAAAAGTCCTTATGTAAGTCATACACTACTACTTTTGGAGTCCCTTTAGGTAGGATGAGATATTTAGAATGCAAGATCTCTACATCACCTGCATTATTTGAATCTACACACAAAAAATTAAGGTACCAACTGCAATAATGGGCAATGCATAAGTTTAAGATGGGTTTGTGTCTTGATGATGCCATAAGGCAAGAGAAACAAAGAATAAAGACATATGTGCAAAAATTAAGAGGAACAAATATCAAACAAGACAAATCATGTGTGCCGTACACCAAGAGCAAAGAATTGTGCAAAGTCACTTGAAACACGTAAAGAGCTCAAGAAACAACCTTTATAAAAATACTACATGAAAGATTGGGAGCTTTTATAAATGCTTTATATCTTTCAATTTTTTACAAAACTATATGTATGGGCGTTTCAGCTAGGAGAAGGAATGATACATTAGCCAATTTTACAAAGCATTCAATGACGATATATAATGTTTATTTCTTGCCAAATACAAACATCTAAAGCATTCTTATGTGAAAGATTAGAAACTTGTTTAAACAATGTATATCTGAGACTTAGTAATTTCTTCCATGTCTTTATTGTTAGAGAAGGAGTAGAGAAGAAAAAACTAAAACACCATGCTTTTGGCCACATTCACGATTGGCCTTGCCACTTTTTCCATGTCTTGATTGTTAGAGAAGCAAAAGATGAAAATATCATTCTTCTTTGTCACATTTATAGGAGACCTTTCCACTTTTTTTCTTCCATGAAAACCCTTACTAAGTCATATCAAACCATGGTATTAAAACCATAGAGGCTACATTCATACAACATCTTGTTGTACCCGATGCCAAAATAGCATTTTCAAACTTGCTTTATGGCATTCATATAAACAAAAGTACCCAGGCAGTTGCAAATCATCCACTTCTGTGATTCAAGATCCTGCAAAAAAATAATTTAAAAAATCCATTAAGACAAATCAGACTAAACTCAGCGCATAGTAATAATCATAATAAATCTTTTATCATATTAGAAAGATTACAAAGAAGCCCCTACCAAGTGCGTTTAATGCCCCTTTACAAAGTCATTGAATACATTCCAATCATTCTCATCTAAAGTATACTTATTGCTATTACACTCATAGGTGAGGTTTGTCAATGCAATTACGCTCTCAATATTTATCATGTCAAGGTCTGTAAGGTCCACAAAATTTGCTAAGAAAGCTTCCTTAGTTATGAAGTTTCTATTCAACGTATAGTTGGCATGATGAACAATCCAAGACCTCCAAATTTGAAAGAAAAAAGAGACTTTGCCTGCAAGATAGACTCGATCCACAAGATTCAAATGTGGAGATAAGAAGATGTCGATGTAGTCTCTAGCAATTTCAAGATAAGCTTGTGTTCCTAGCATGCTCCTCTCTTTTCTATGAATTCCATTGTTTGCCAATTCTCCCAAGCACCATTGCACTTGTCTATTGCATATTCTTTGAGCTCTAGCCCAATTTTGGCAGTCATCTCGCCTAATGTCTCCCTCCCTTAGCATATGCTTGTCGATAGAAAAAGCATCATACACAATAATGACATGATTTAAGGTGATCCAAACATTGCCAATAGCCAATTGACACTTAGGCTTGTCAAGAACATTGACTAACTTTCAAAATCTTGATCATGCAACCCAAAAACTTGATTTTCTAAAACTTTTGCTGAGAGGCCATCCATCCCATTTTATCCCAAATCTACTACCTCTTTTATCTAGATAATCGGAGATCATCAATGTTCTTCGCCGACTATCACCATCAGATAATCGAAGATTATCAATGTTCTTCGCCGACTATGATTCTTGGTAAAATCTAGCATGACATTGAAAGGGTGTAGATCACAATGTATAATGCCTTCTTGGTGTACAGTTGCTAATGCATCAACCAATGCGTGTATGATGTCTAGGGTAGCTTCCACAAATGCCTTTAATCTCGTAAGCTGTACATCACTTCGTATTGGATTTGGTTCTCTCCTAGTGACTCCATTGCCTTTCAAGCATAACACTTGCTTTCTGAAAGTCCCTTTCTCAAAGGGTAGCTGCATCATCATGTCTCCAATACTCCCTCCATTGAAGTATGGAAAAATGTTGATCCAAGGTAAGCTTCTAGTAAATCCTATGCATCTGACAATCCCTGGATGTAATATTTGCATTCCATACTCTTTGTCAAATGACTTTAAGGTGTGAGGTATGTTCCCTTTGTAGCGCTTCGCCGCATAAGTAATACTTCGAGGAAAGAAAGAGATGCCATTAAAAGTGACTTTAAAGCATACTCCAAATGAGCCAGCACCAAGATTCTCACCCTCCTCTATAGCCTCATGGGGAATACCTAACAAAATTGAACAATCACCATTCCTAAATGAATGTGCTTTGTGAGAAGCATCCCTGCGACTACCCTCAATAGCTAACCATGCCTCAGAAGTTGGATCACATGAATGTTTTGATTGCTCATATCGCACTCTCTTCGAAATAGTGAAATGTGAATCTATGTCTTTTACCCTCTTGCTTCTACCCTTCTCCTCTTTCCACTTCAAATCCCAAAAACCTAAATTTTCCATGTCAATATTAGGAGGCAAGTCATCTCGCAAGTCTTCTGCACATTTCTTCATATTTCCTATGATGCTATTGATCATGTGACGTACTCCACCTTCATTCATTTCACTCTTGGGCAACGTCTCTCCCATTGTGTTGGCTATGACCTCATTGTAGAAACACTCTGTCCGTATTGCATTGCTAGTTATGTCTGTTATTTGCTCCTTGCTCATCTTACTTATCCCTATACAAAGATGCCGCCTAATGACTTTGAGCCAATTTTTCCTTTGCTCTGCTTGCATCTTTTCACAAAAGGATTTCTGGCAAAACATGCATTAAAAAACCAAGTTTTGAGAGAGAATCTAAAATATATTCATAGATTAAATAATCAATGAACACAAAGTTAATTACAATAAAGAACACAACGAACTCCATTCTTATGAAATTTGCATCCTTATACATAAGCAACTTTCAAAGACCCCATGGATAGGCTATAGAGAAACGATAGGGTTTGCAGTGGAGCGATAAAAAATAGACGATACTCAGACACAACTGAAGAACAGAACTCAGAAAACATAGTGCCTGTCGGTAATATGAAAAACTGAATACAAGAACCTCAAGCCGCCATGTCTCAAGGATCGTGGCTGAGGCTTATCTGAAAGATGATTCCATGTAGAGAAACGGTAGAAAAGATAGCAGCAGAGGGAGCGAAACTCAATCCTCCGTGTAGCTCGATCATGACGAAGATGATGAAGGGCTGGAGTGTTGGGGTAAAGGGCAATGTGCCCACCCACTTGTACAATGCCCATGTATACTCATATATATATATGATAGAGGAATAAGCTGGAGTAGCTTTTGCTCCACCACTTTTGGTGTCTCCTATCCCGTTGTGTGCTCTCCTCTCCCACAACTGGTATCAGAGCTAAGGAGAGCTTGGTGAGTGTGGCCAGCAAGGTTAGAGAGGAGCAGCCTGGTATGAAAGCGACTAGGTCGACGTCGGAGACGTAATATGGAGACTCGGCTCACTGGGAAGTGACGCTAGGAGGTGGCTTTGGTTTTGCCAGTCTCCACGACGATGGGCGCAGTGATGAGGAGCTCTTGGCTGCAGGTTGTTGGAGTTGCTGTGCGTGGAGGATAAGATCCGCTCTGACATTCGAGGGATGCCATGAGAGGTCACTACTGAGTTTGTCGATGCTGGAGCCATTTGTTATTTGGCCTACGAATCGCCATCGGTGGGTTTGGAGCAATGGACGTTGAGGCTGAGCGTCTGAGTAGAGGCTGTGGCGCTGCTGAAGGGCTATGGAGATGGCGCTCGTGAGAGAGTAGCTGAGGGATATGGCTTGGCTGCTCGTATGGTTGACTGTTTGCGGGGCTTCATTTTCAGGACTGAATATCTCTTTCCTGGTGCGGAATTGCACTTTGTGCCAAACTGGAAAGTTGTAGTTCACAGAATATACTACAACTTTGCTTTTGGAAGCAAGTTGATCCGGTATAAGCTGCAGGAGTTACAGCCTCTGCAAAACCACAAAAAGTTGCAGTCTACTGTCTATTTGTGACCAATGTGCAGGAAGCTGTTTTTCAAGTGAGAATATCTGAGAATCCACAAGGATTTGGCTCTTGAAGTCAACTAACAAGTTGTAGATCTTTTTACCAGCTACAACTTTTCTGTTTATAGCTTTGGCATCCGGTCTTTCAGTGAAAAGATATTGCTGTTCAAAAACAGGGACAGCGTGTTACTTTGCCCAAAGTGGCTGTGAGGTATTGTTGTAGGAATTTCTCTTGCACAACAGTGAATTGGGAACTCACAGTAAATTACAGAAAGTGATTGGGATCTCACTTCAGTCCAAGGGCATTATTGGCATTTTGGCAAGTCACTTTGGCACATTTGGCAAGTGGTGAATGCTTGATTTTGTTGCCAAAGGATTGCGCGCTTGAGGTGATGCATTGGTGATGCAGTAAATGCCATTTCGATGCATTATGGATTTGCATTGGTGGATGCCGCACTGATGTTTATGGATAGTTGAGCTGGGCTCCTATTGCCATTGGTTGAGCAGATATTGCTCATTTGGTTCAGTGCATTTCTTACTTGGATTGCCAAGCATTGGCAGGTTACTGGGCTGCATATATTCTTGTTTATGCTTCTTTATGGCTGAGTGCTTTTGAGCATTGGATCAGCCAATTTATTTGGAGACCTAATTGGTCTGGACAACACTATATTTTTTGGTCATTTGGGTTGCCTATTGCACTTTGGTTGTGACCTATTGTGCCACAGATATGGCATCTATAGCTGGTAGTGCCCTCTTTGATATTGAGAGGTTGGATGGATCAAACTTTCAGTATTGGAAAGAGCAGATTTATGATGTGTTAGTGCAGAAGAGGCAACATAAGCCCATTCAATGCAAAGGTGTCAAGCCTAATAGCATCAAACAGAGTGATTGGGATGACATGGATGAGCAAGCATGCTCTATCATTCAATCATCACTCTCGAAGTCAGTCTACTTGCAGGTACAGGATGGTGTACAGGGTGTAGATTACCATGCATATGAGTTTTATACTCGTATATGCCGGATGTATGACCATGATAGTGTTATGTTACAGCATGATGGGCTGAAATGTACTGATGGGCTGAATTACAGCCTTGATATGCACTCCAAAGGTCGATCAATTGGTAGAAACAGGTCATGTTCAAGGGGGAATTCCACAATAGATGTTTCTATTGTGGAAAGTATGGCCACATGAAAAAGTATGCTGGAAATGGCTGAGAAAATACAAGAAGAAGAGCAAGGTTAAGAATGACAGGAAGAAGGAGAAGAAGCATGTTGAGCTTCAAGGCGTGGATGCCAGGGTTTCCACTGATAGTAGCAGTGATGAAGGCATTCTTTTGTCTATGTCTGGCACCTCCTTCTTGGCCACTGATGTACCCATTCTCGGTGATTGGATGTTAGATCCATGTGCTTCATGTCATATGACCCCTCATAGGTCATGGTTCAGTGCATATCAGGAATGTATTGTGGAGAGTGGTTTGATGGGCATTGATCATTCTATGGATGTCTATGGTTATGGGGATATCCACCTTGTTATGCCTAGTGGCTCTATTCTTGTTCTACAGAGGGTTAGACATATACCAAGACTTGCTACGAGCAAGATCAGTACTGGACGGTTGGTTGAGGCAGGTTATCATGTCTCTTTGGGTGATCATGTTTGCTTGCTCTAGCATCTCCATCTCTCACATTTCGTATTAGAACTTGCCTGTGTTGCCCTCCACTCCCCAACTCCATTCCAAGTTCGGGAGAGGACTTCTGTCATGGGGAAACTCCACCTACAGCCATAGTTGTCTTGTTTTCCTATAGCCACTACCCTGAGCTAGCAGCTTGAAGTAAGTGCTGCAGGCTCATTTTGGAGCAGTCTACTCATATTGCTAGGTCCCACTCACAGAGGATTGGGTACCCCTTTCGGTCACAGACATTTGGATGCCATACAAGCTGTTTATGTGCAAGGAGTTTGAAGTAAATATTGCATTTTTTAGGAGTCTGCTCCAAATGTGTTAGAAAACTTAAAAGCCCCCGTTAATGTGTTGGAATGGTCACTTCCCCATCTGTGAGCCCCCAAATGAGGAGTGCATCGGGGGGGGTGGACCATAGGTGGAATGGCCTGCCACATGGACAGAATCTTGGCTGTCATGAGGGCAGGGGACTCATGGTGGAGAGGGGGCTGGCACATGGGCAGCACACAGGCTGCCATGTGGATAGCTGTCAAGACAGAGCCAGCGGGCTGACAGAGGCCCATCATGGCATGAATGTATAAGCTGGAACAGGCCCCTGACAGAGGCGCACAGGAGGTGGAACATAGCTGGCACATGGCAGGCCAAAAGGGCGCCTGCAGGGGGCAACAGGACCAGCCAACCAAGTCGGCCAGCAAGCCAGTCGGCCATTAGGACTGACTGGTCGATTTTTGACAGCCAGCTCCCAAGGGGGCCTATAAAAGGAGGGGCCCTCATATATCATCTATGCTTAACACCTGCAGCAGATAGAGTGCTGAAGTAAGGCATTTTGGGGATCCTCCCTAAACCCCTGAAACCTTGTTGAGAGCAATGCAGTAGCAGAGGCATTTTGGGGCTCCTCCTTAAGCCACTGAAGACCTTGTCGAGAGCAATGCAGCAGCAGGATAGAGCGTGGGGCATGCGCCTACTGTACAGGCTGCTTTGGGGGGTGCAATACAGGTTGGAGCACTCCGTGGAACTGTGTGCTGGTCTGGAACATTGCAAGGTTAGTGTAAGACCTGCAGCCGGTTTTGCAGCAGTGACAGGCCTGGGATGGAACAGGTTGGGTACAAGCAGGTCAGCAGACCTGCAGAGGAGGTGATTTTTACAGACCAGGGTCAGCCTAGATTTGTTCGGTTCAGTTTACTCACCAGGTTGGCCTGGTAAGGGTGTTGGCTACCTAGAAGAGAAGCCATAGGTGGCCGGAGTTCTATCCCATCGAAGCCCTTCACAAGAGGCATGCAGGAGCAAAACCTGGCCACCTTTCTTGTGTATACCTCAGATTTGCGCAGTCTTCCGTGGCTGTCCTTTCGTGCAGCAGTTTGCTGGATGTTTGCAGCTCCTTGAAGCTGTGTTGATCTCTCTCTCTGTTCTTTATAGTTTGTGGGTTCAGAATTCTTTGTGCATCTCTGTGTGTTTGGAAAGATCCATTGTGTTGGAGGTTCGAGTAATGCTGGTATTTGAAAACAGTATTCCAGAATCCTTGATGCAACCAAAATGGGCCCTAGAAGACAAACTAACTGTTCTATCTCCCCTTTAACAATTAGGAGGTAGTTCTCTGTAAAATCACCAAGTACAATTAATGCAAAACTGTCTGGAATAGCCAATAGATGTGTAGAACTCCTGAAACCACTGAATGTTGCCAAAACACAGCCAAAAGAATGGGCAGAGAATGTAGAACTTAAGATTCGACCACCAATCTTGCAGATAGACAAGAAAAACATTTTAGAAGCATCAAATCACCATCCAGCTCAAGCAGAGTGGAGCAGCACTACAGGGAGCAGGAAGGAGCAGCAGAGCAGCACCAGTTGGGCCTATGACCAGAAGGTGAACTTGGCTGAGGAGCTGCAGACCTAGCTCACAGAGGGCTGCCTACCTAGGCTGTACACAGGAAGTAAGGTAGAAGGATCTAGACATAAAGTCTACATCCGCTTGAGGTGGAGCACGCGGGCTCGAGTCTAGAGATATCCGTAAGATAGTAGAAGTACCTTGTGGTAAGATCAAAGTACCACGCTGTGGTGGGACTCCAAGCCCTCATACATCATCTTTTGGCCTATGACTAGAAGGTGAACTTGGCTGAGGACCTGCAGACTTAGCTCACAGAGGGCTGCCTACCTAGGCTGTACACAGGAAGTATGGTAGAAGGATATAGACATAAAGTCTACATCCGCTCGAGATGGATCACGCGGGCTCGAGTCTAGAGATATCTGGCCTCGGGGGGGTCACTCATCATATGTAACCCTATCACGTGAGTTCAAAAGAAGGATATTTTTTATTCCTAAAATTTACAGAAATAAATATACATAAGGGACTATTTAAAATAGTTTTGGAAAAAATTTACAGATTTGTATAGAAAAGGGGTACATTTTATTAATGAAAAACTTTACAGATAAGGGATTTTAAATATAGGCCTTGAACGCACGTGATATAGAGGGTTTATACATAGCGACCCCCCCGAGTATCTGGCACATAGTAGAAGTACCTTGTGGTAAGATCAAAGTACCACGCTCTGGTGGGACTTTGGATCCCTCTCTCTTTTGTTGTGCCCATAGTTTTGGATGGAAATATATTGTTTTGGTAGCTTCTATATCTGGCTGGTTCATTGTCTATTGATGAGCCCTACATTCTACACAAAATATTTCCAAAGAGGACTATGCAAGCTATAATGACACGAACATCAAATCAAATGACTAAGTGTCAAAGCTTGGACAGTTACATTTAATAATGTTAAGTACAACAACATCAAAAGTCGAATAAACAACCAAGTGTTGAAGCCGAAACTATCATACAACACTGATAACCTACAACGACACTGAAAGCCAAATAAATGACCATGTGTCGAAGTTTAAACATTTGTTTTATGAAATAAGCTACGACAACACTGAAAGCCGAATAAACGACCTAGTGTCGAAGCCTACTTATTTTATAAATTATATATCTAAAAACAACACCAAAAGTCTAATAAACGACAAAGTGTTGAATCCTATTACTCTTCTAAGGTTGAGAGACGACACATACAGTCAAATGATACGACCAAGTGTCGAGCTAGTTTCAAAACAATGAGAAGGAGTCCTTGTAACGACATCAAAGGTTGAATATTACAACCAAATGTCGAAATGCAGACTTACTTACTTAACCGCACATATAATCGAGTAATACGATCCAATGCGAAAAGATAAGCACCATGCAAATGCATGGCCCAAGTAATTGACTCAAATATTACATTACAAATCAGATGATCGACGTATTATGTCGAAAGGCCAAATACGACACTACGTCAATATGTAATAGTCATGTAATATCAAGAATAAAAAGGTTATGGCATTGACATACTATATGAAAAGACGACACTACATCGAACATACGTGAAGAAGAAACCCCTCCCAAAAAAAGCTTATCAACTTATCAAAAATTTGCCAACGGATGGGTTATTGAGCAGAGAAAGAAAAGCTATCATACCTTTATTTCAATTATAGTTTTGATTTTGGATTGCTAACCAGGCACAAAGCGAACAGAGAGTCTCCTTGGTGACCTGCACAAATCCAAGGGACAATTAATAGAAATCCTCTCAGTAGAAGGCAAGCTATAAACTCCAGTTAAGTCGTTCCCAAAACTGCCTTTTCGAGATGCAGTGCCTTATGAACAAACTTATTAGAGAGCTTATGTAAGGTAAAGGGGAAGGAATAAGGTAAATAAGGAATCCTAAGCTATGGATGAGCAACCCAAACTGCGTGGAGACCGATGAAGTGCCTGTTGTTGTCGTGGTCACCACACTCATCTTGAAGTGCTGGCGGATTGCAAAATTCTCTCTCGCCATTGTCGGAGACATTACCAAATCCTGTTGCCCCTCCCAAAATGGATTCACTACTGGAGGTAACAGCAAGCTGCAGATGCACTCACCGCACTAGTCATCGTAACCGTAGTTGGAGAGAGTCACCAAAACCTGGTGCCTCTTCCAAAATTATCCCTCGCCCCACTGTTGGAGAGAGTCACCAAAACTTGCTGCCTCTCCCAAAATGGATTCACTACTCGAGGTAACAGTAGATGCACTCACCACACTAGTCACTGCAACCAAAGTCATAGTCCCTTCCGTCCGTGGCAACTCCGCAGTCCTGGCCATGACCAAGGCCACAATTTGTGTCACTCTTGTGGTGCTTACTAGCAGAGTGCTGACTGCCTTTGAGGTCTACTGCATTGAACGAGGTGGTGGCAAAGGGGGCATTGGGGACACCATGGCTGTTGGTCAAAGGAGGGGCACTCAAACTGGGCATCTCTAACTGAGAAGAGATTCCGCCCTCTTCATTCCTCTTCTACTTCTTCTATTGTGTAGGTAGCACAATCCGAGGACCGTTTGGCACCAAAGATGAGATCGCCGCTCTGAGGCACAGGGGAACCTCGAATCCCTCTACCCAAAGAGTAGGCTATGCAACTCAAAAATCCAAAGAGTTGGCTATGCCTCCATTATCCAGCAACATCTTGCCACTCCCCTTGAGGCTTTTCAAGGTCGTTTCTAGCTCTCGGCTCATTGCCTTCCGCCTTGTCCTAATTAAAAACGTTATACTATTAAATGGGCTCTATGGCAAGTTTCCTCCATGATCTTCCCCTGTTTTTGCTTTGCAATCCCATAGCCCTGGCTTTTGTGTTGCAATCCCATACATGTTAGACTTGTGTGATATTTGAAAGCCATCACTGGCGCTCAACACAGAGAGAGAGAGAGAGCAACGCACAACAAATGAGATTGTTCATACTTCGCAACTCACCTAGTTCTCCTGCTGCTGCCAACTTGTGTAGAGTCAACAACGTTGAGACAATTGGCTTGACAACCGACAGAGAGAAATATGAAGAGCAGCCCACGGACATTCTCTCCATCTTGCAAGAGCTCACGCAATCATCCATCTCAATCCACTCAGAAATCTGAGTTGTGACTATGGATGTCTACATTGAAAACCAGAAATTTTGGGCAATGTGTTACTCGCAAATAGTGCCTTACCATTGGCTGTCCACTGGAGTAGCAAGGTTGTCTGTTTGCAGGGCATCACTACGCAACCCACTGAAGCTCTAGGAGAGCATGCAGGCTGATAGAGATCGAAGGTGCTAGAAGTAGGTAGATGACAGTTGTGGGTGGTCAGAGATCCCTATCTAGGCAACACCCTGTCTGCTAGAGGGTAGCACACTGAACACATTCTATTGTTTCAGGTTTTGTCCATATTGTTTTTAGCAATCTACAAATATATGATCAACTGTTCTACTCTAGTGTTGCACTGTTCAAAGATCTAAGTCTGTATGTATCTCTCTATGCTATACACATTAAGGAAAGAAGTGGGATTTGACTGTGTGTTTTCTGGGCATACGCTTTACAATCTTCCGCTCCAGGGAGTGTTGGCTGTAGCAAGTAGTCTTGACCTCTGTTTTCCAACTTATTACCCCCCAGATTTTTTGATTTGATAAACAAAAATCCAATCCCTCAAATTCAATTACCTAGAATGCCTATGGTAGATCAACACTATGCCCAATCTATTTCTCATGTAGTCAAGAATATGAGAAGGGTAGAGAGCTGGACTAGAAGATCTGCTCTCTGGTCATCAAGCAAAGCCAGAAGAGTTAAACACAATAACATATTAGCATATGAAGGACCGCAAAAGCAAAACAAAGAGGGGCCAAGGCTAACACCACACGATGTAGAAGAGACGCAACAAGATTGAACACAACACGAATTAGTAGAAGAGATGCAGCGAGGATTGAACTCTTAGCATCCCTCCTAGTAGTGAAAACATGAACACTGCGAAGAGGAGCCACCTTGTTCTTGCCGCTTTCTTTCTTATGATAATAGTTTTGCTGCGTTCTCGTCAACAAAGTCTGCAGCATGATCTCCCGTGAAGTATTCTTTCGTTCTATACTGCAACCTTTTGATTTGCAAATTGCCTGTAGACAAGGGATCGTTGTTAGCTTGAGGACTCAAGATCGAAGACCTAACAGCTTGAGGACTCAAGAGCTAGGACCTGCATTACAGTGCACAAGCCCGAAGTGTCATTATGTGAAGAACCTGCAAGGCAAAGCATGGGACGTAGGAACTAAAACATCTGCAATAGATGGTTGAAAATCACTTGTAGAGATCAAGAACTCGACTTTTCGGTATTGTATTGAGCTTGAAGTCGTAGTCTCATCATTTTGGGAGAGACAGCCAGTAGGTGTGCAGAGGAGCGAGAAGCCAACGAACGGAGAAGTTGGAGAGGGAGTAGGTGGAAGTGGTTGATTAGTGAAAGAGGGAAAATCCTCTTTCAAATTATGTTAGAGGAGGCTTAGCATGGCAAAGCCTTATAGGCTACAGGGAGATAAGGTTATCTTGAACCTCCTCCATAAACCAGGTTATCGTGATCCTCCATCAACTAGGCTCTCTCTTTAAAAAGCCATTTATATAAAGCTATATAAAATTAACCTTTTTATATATGCTAAGCATGCAAGGTTTAAAAACCTTGATTTTAGATTCTAGTGCACTAAAAAACACTCATGTTTTATGAATGAAAAACCATAAAAATTGCATATTTGATCTTCCAAGTCAAATCCCTATGAAACACTTACAAGAACAATTTCCATAAACCTGCAAATAGAAAATTATCAGGTGAAACCTAAAATTTTGTAGTTTCATTGTAAGGCTTTGTAGGTTTTTTGTGAACACTGGTGCAAGGCAAGTACAGGTGGCGAGCGTGAGCTGCGAGCTGATAAGAACATGCAACAAGTCACCAATCATTTGCTTCCACGATGTTGGCTAGGATTGCAAAGTGATACTTGGCACGATCACCAACATCAAAGTAGGGTTCACACACATGGAAGGCCAAACATCAACACTCCCTCATCACTCAATGGTGTACATCATACAAAAAAAGTTTCAATATACTCACAAGGCAAGGCTTTTAGGATACGTCTACTGTTGATTTTGCAAAAAAGATAGAGCACTATACTACCTTTATAACTACTACAATCTCTTCCATATACTCACCCCTACCCCAAACACCAGACACCGTAGACTCCCTCAACCCTGAAAGTCTTCATCTCGGACAAGTTCAAAGCAAAACTCATAATCCAAAAGAGGTCCTACTGGTGGCAATGGCAGATTAATCCACTCTATGCAAATATCCATGTCACATGTTGCAAACTTCTGGATAATTTTTAATAAAAAACGCCCTTCTGTATATTAACTTTTGGGTATTAAATTACTTCCTTATGTATATATAAATCTGTAAGTAATTGAATTAATAAAAACCCATCTGTTGAACTCACGTGATAGGGTTACATATGACGAGTGACCCCCCCGAGTTATTTGTGGGCGGTGTACCAACCGCATCTCCAGCTAACAAGTCGGTGACATAAGTACACAACGGTCACCCTAGCATATCTTGAGTGGAGCTCGATATCTCAACACTCCCCCTCGAGCTCAATCCCAAATCCTGCATACCAAGCAGGTCTCTGAACTTGCGCAGCTTCTCTGCGCCCAATGCTTTCGTGAATATGTCAGCTACCTGATCCTCTGTGCTGACATAAACTAGATCAATAAGACCTAGTAAAACCTTCTCCCGCACATAGTGATAATGCACCTCAATGTGCTTTGTTCTGGCATGAAAAACTGGGTTCTTTGCCAAGTGTATACTGCTCATGTTGTCACAATAAATGACAACCGGCCCATCTGTAGACTGATGCATATCATAGAGTAGCTTATGCAACCAAGCTACCTCACATGCAGCCATTGCTGCACCCCTGTACTCAGCCTCTGTGCTCGACAAGGCAACCGTAGGCTGTTTCTTGCTGCTCCAAGTGACTGCAGCACTCCCAAAAGAGAACACATATCCACTGGTAGATCGTCTATCAGAAATGCTACCAGCCCAATCAGCATCAGTGTATCCATGCAACTGTATCTGAACCCCAGCCTCATAAAATAGTCCATACTGCAATGTGGACTTCACATACCTGAGTATGCGTCTAGCCGCATCCAAATGCGGTTTCCTTGGAGCTTGCATAAACTGACTTACCAACCCAACAGCATAGCTCAAATCTGGCCTGGTAATAGTCATGTAAATCAAACTTCCTACTATGCGTCTGTACATAGTAGGGTCTTCCAGAATCTCACCTGCATCTGTGCTTAGCTTCACATTCTGCTCCAAAGGAACTGAAATAGGCTTACAGCCTGTCATCCCATATTTGGACAGCATCTCCAATCCATACTGCCTCTGCAAGAGCTGTATCCCACTTGGTGATCTAATCACCTCAATGCCCAAGAAATAACGCAGCTCTCCCGAATCCTTCATCTCAAACTTTTGCCTCAATAGCATTTTCACATGAAGGATATCTTCATCACTATCACCTGTGATGATCAAATCATCAACATAAATGACCAGCAGCATAATCCCTTTCTCTGTTTTTCTCACATAGAGTGAGAAATCTGCCTTGGAAATCTGAAAGCCAATAGTGACAAGATACTATCCTATCTTGTCAGACCATGCTCTAGGTGCTTGCTTCAAGCCATACAAGGCTTTCTTCAACCTGCAAACAAACTCAGGATGAGTAGCATGAACATAACCTGCTGGCTGCTCCATAAAGACCTCTTCTTACAAATCACCATATGCAAGAAGGCATTCTTTACATCCATCTGATGTAAAGACCATCCCTTTGATGCAGCCATAGCAATGGCTGCTCTTACGGTTGCCATCCTTGCAACCGGGCTGAAAGTTTCTTCATAATCAATGCCATATGTCTGTGCATACCCCTTGACAACTAATCTTGCCTTGTATCTATTCACAGAACCATCTGCATTGTGCTTGATGTTATAGACCCACTTACAACCAATTGCATTCTTGCCTTTAGGCAAAGGCACCAATTCCCATGTAGCATTAGCATCCAAGGCATCCATTTCTTCATCCATGGCTTTCTCCCATTTTTCATTTCCCATGGCTTGCTCAAAAGAAGTGGGTTCTGGTTCCTGTATCACTTTGACCATATAGGCATAGTGAATGGCTGTAAATCCATCATATTTCAGCCTATCCACAGGATACCTAACCCTGGTAGACCTGTGCAAAATAGGCTCACTTCCAGGTGCTCTCAAAACATCCCTGGTCTTCCTTACTCCAGGTGTAACAACAGAAGGAATACCCAACTCATCATCAATGCTCTGTTCTGAGCCACTGGATTCACCATCCACATAAGAGTGACCTGCATTCACATCAAACATGGGTTGATCTACCTTCTCTTTTCCTTTTCGTGATACCTGCGTACCACTATCTGCATTGCTTTGAGGGGATTCTCCTGATCTCAATCTGCCTGTCCATGGCGAAGTATGTGAACCACTGGTAGAGGACACTCCAGGTCCACTGATATTTTGTGATTGCTGCTGTGCATTCTGTGCAGCATTACCATTTTGTGCATCTACATCAATCATCACATTTACTGGTTTATACCAGCTGCTCATCTCATCAAAAACAACATCTCTGCTCACTGTGAACTTACGTGTAGAAGGGTTATAGCATCTATACCCTTTCTATTGCAGAGAATAACCAATAAAGACACACTTCTCAGCTTTTGGATCCAACTTGGACCTCAACTCATCTGGCACATGGACATAAGCAATGCAACCAAAAATCTTCAAATGAGAAATATCTGGTTTCCTACCAGTATACATCTCCTCTGGCGTCATGCCATGTATTGCTGCAGTGGGAGTCCTGTTCATTATATAGACTGTTGTAGCAACTGCTTCAGCCCAATAATAATCTGGTAGATCTTTTTCATTTAGCATAGCCCGAGACACCTCTCCAATAAGCCTGTTTTTTCTTTCTGCAATTCCATTTTGCTGTGGGGTATGACTGCATGAATCTCGGGGGGGTCACTCATCATATGTAACCCTATCACGTGAGTTCAAAAGAAGGATATTTTTTATTCCTAAAATTTACAGAAATAAATATACATAAGGGACTATTTAAAATAGTTTTGGAAAAAATTTACAGATTTGTATAGAAAAGGGGTACATTTTATCAATGAAAAAATTTACAGATAAGGGATTTTAAATATAGGCCTTGAACGCACGTGATATAGAGGGTTTATACATAGTGACCCCCCCGAGGCATGAATATTGCTGCTTTATACCATGCTCCTGCAAGAACCTTGCAAACTCATTTGAGAGGTACTCTCCCCCTCCATCTGACCTTAGGCATTTTATTTGCAGGCCTGTTTCTTTTTCAACCATAGCTTTGAAAGCTTTGAAGTGCCCAAACACTTCACTTTTCTTTTTCATAAAATACACCCACAGTTTTCTGCTGAAGTCATCAATAAATGTGACAAAATAGTGACAGCCTCCAATAGATGCAGCTTTTGTAGTCCACACATCAGAGTGGATTAATTCCAATGGCTTTTTACTCTCTTGAACATGCCTAGGAAAAGGTTTCCTTGCCTGTTTCCCAAATTGACAGGCTTCACAAATCTTGTGCATTTTTGCAACCTTGAATTTTGGCAATCCTGCAACAATATTTTGGGCTTGCATTGATTTAAGTCGTTGTATATTAACATGACCAATGCGTTTGTGCCAGATATCAATATCTGCAACTACACCGGTCCCATGTGCAAACATTGCTGCACTCAATTCAGGCATGTCTGCATCCAATGTAAACATCCTGCCCTTCTTCTTTCCTTTTGCTATCAAGCGACCATTATTTTTCATATCCTCAACAAAGCATCCATGAGGATTAAATCTGACCTGCAAGCCCTGCTCAACCATCTGACCAACAGAAACCAGGTTCTTGGTGATGTTCGGGACATGAAATACATCAGACAAGTATTTCTTTTTCCCATCCTGCATAGACAAAGGAATTTTGCCAATCTGCACAATAGGATGTGCAGTATCATCACCAGTCTCCACAAATCCTGGTTTTTCCATTTTTCTTGCATCCTGCATCCATTCAGCGTGACCTGTCATGTGGTTTGACGCACCCGAGTCAACATACCACACATCATTGCTTTCTTCTGCACTTGTTACAGAATTTGTCATATGCTGCACCATAAACAAATGCTCATTTCTGTCATCGCCTTCTCTACTAGAGGATGCATAATTGCCTTGCTGCAATTTTCCACTCATAATGTCATTCTGCTTTTTGTAGCAGTCTTTAGCCATATGACCCACTTTGCCACAATAGTAGCATTCAATATTGCTGTTTGCATTTTGGCCTCTCTGCCATCCACCACGGCCTCTTTGGCTCAACCTGCCTCTAGAGTTCCCATGTCCTCCTGCATAGGACTGGTTTTCTTGCATTTGCTGCATATTCTGATTTCTACCACGGCCTGCAGATCGGCCTCCTCTACCTCTGCCTCTACCTCTGCCAGCATTTGAGTAGAAGACAGTTTCTTTTGAAATTCCTACTGAAGAAGATGCACCCCCATTTCTCTGCTCTTCAGAAATTAGAAGAGCAATCAACTCCTCAAAATCAGGAAAGTTTTCACGGACGGCAATGGATGTCCGGAACTGTGCATAATCCTTTCCTAGACCATTCAAGGTCACAGAAACCAAATCGTCATCATCCACTGGCGACCCAATGGAAGCAAGTGCATCTGCAATTTTCTTCACCTTCATGTGGTAGTCATTTATGCTCAAATTTTCTCTCTGCACATTGTGCAACTCCTGTTTAAGTTGCATTTTCTTGGCTTGCGTATTTGTGCTATACATTTTTGCCAAAGTATCCCATGCCTCCTTTGGCGTATTTGCATCCTGAATATGCACAATCATGGAGTCCGAAATACTGATAGACAGCCAGTACATAACTTTCCTGGCTCTCTCATGCCATCCTTTGAATGCCTGCATTTCCTGTTGACTGGGAACATTAGGAAGAACAGGTTCTTCTTCATTTCCTGTAATGAATTCCCAATAGCCTTTTCCCATCAAGAAATTCGTCATTCTAAACTTCCATGCCTGGAAGTTGTTCTTGTCAAGCTTTTCAGTGACAATCTGTGAAAGAGAATCAGATGCCATTACGGAACACTGCAAAATATTCTGTCACTGCAAAAAACACAGCTTTTGCCTCACACGGGCAGAACTGCAAAACCGACGAGAGTGGTATTTCACCACACAGTCACTTCCTAGTGACGATTTTGCATCAACAGGCAACTGGCATGAATCTGCAACTCCCAATATCTCTGCACACAGGCATACGATGCAATTTCTGTGGCACCTTTCCACCGACTAGCCGCGCAGTGGTCGCACAGCAAAAAACAGGGCTTTTTTTCTGAGTGCCTGCGAAGAACTTCCGCCTTCAAAATGGGGCCCGAAACGGCCTCGAATCAGAAAAAAAAAGTCACTGAGGGCTTTGCCTTTCCCGCAGCATATACTGCACTCTCGCCACACCGCGAAGGGCGTCTCAATCTGAAACAGTGCACTCTTGCACTTCTGGCTGTGCTACCTGCAGAGATTTGCTCCCAAACTCGAAATAGGAAAGCAACACTTGTCCTCTTACTAGGACACCACGAACTTGGCTTGCTTTCTTGAGCTCCTTACCACGAACAAGGCTCTGATACCATGTGAAGATTGTGGGAGAGAGGGAAGGAGTCTCACTTGAGGCTTTCTCACAATCACAATGGGGGAATACACACGAAGGTGGAGGCTGAAAACAGTTTTCCTCTTCTTAGTTGTGAAAGCCAAAAGAACTCTGGTACAAAGAAAAATAGAAGAACCCTATATGTGGGTCTCAAACCAAACTCAACTAACTAAGGTGGCATACTAACTGAGCCACAAACTATAGTAGATAAGGATAGCTGTCATCCAGCTATTATTCGTGGGCGGTGTACCAACCGCATCTCCAGCTAACAAGTCGGTGACATAAGTACACAACGGTCACCCTGGCATATCGAGCTCGATATCTCAACAGCACTCACAAAACTAAAGCTAACAAACAAATAACCTACATTGTTGAAACAAACTCACCTCTTGAAGAACTTCCTTTCAAGAAACCAAAGAGGGAAAAGGGTAGAAAGGGAGTACAAGAGCTAGGAGAAGGGTGAGGAGTGGAGAATAGAGTGGGAGGTTGTCGGAAATAGATGGGAGGTCATCGAAAATAGGTGGGAGGAGAGATTGCCTTGCTTACTTGAGAGATTAGAGAATGGGATAAAGAAAGCGCCGTGCGATGCGAGTCTCGGGTTTTGACCCAGAGCGTCGCTATATAGCGATGCTTTTCTGTCGCTATATAGCGACCGCTATATAGCGACGCTTTAAGTCACTTTTTGTTGTAGCATGAAGGGAAGCTCCTAGATACTATTTTATAACTGTTAATATCTCTTCTTGCAACTTATGTTGTGATTTTATAAGTGTAGATGGAAGGGACGAGTGGAAGCTCGTCCGATGATGCACCAATGCCTGGGAGCACGAAGTGGCTTACGGAGAGGTTATATTGTCATTGCACTCATTGCAAGCGAGAAGTACGACATCATCGTATTATCATGCGCCACTTGCAGATGTATGGGGAGGAGCCCAAACTAGTACCCACCATTGGTGTTGCACATGTTGATGGACCATCAGTAAGTCAAAGCTATTTAAGTTTGCAGTCTTATTGCAAGAATACCGATAAAGGTCTTGAGACACTTTCCCATCATTGCAAGAATACAACACATGTTCCGATGCAAATCCATAGCGGAGTTGATGACATGGCATGCATCTCATCGGTCCACTGATGACACATTGAGGATTCTTGCAGATTGTGCAGCTTGGAAGCACATAGATAATCAGTGGCCGGACTTTGCAAGGGAGCCACACAATTTACATCTTGGGCTAGCCATGGACGGCGTGAATCCTTTCGGGTTATGCTCGACATCTTGGTTGACATGGCCCATAGTTGTGGTGAATTACAATATCCCACCATGGCTAACAATAAAAAAGGGACACCTCATGCTTGCACTACTTGTGCCAGGAAAGTACAAGGCAAAAAATATGGACGTGTATATGGCACCTTTGATAGAGGAGTTACAGATATTATGGAGAGGAGTGTAGGTCTTTGATATTTCCAGAGCTCCTAGACATACCAATGATATTTTGGTTAGGGGTATCTTGATGTGGACCATGCATGACTACCCAGGATATGGAGAGTGCGCAGGTACGTGGTTGTGTCTTTACATGTACAATGAAGGATTATGCTTTTATGACTCTCTTTCGCACGCATGTCTTGTACTAACACATTCATGCATGCGTGTAGGACTTGTTACAAGTGGGTACCATGCTTGTCCTGTTTGTGGACCGGCTCTGAAATCGCTTGCACGCTACTCCAAACATATGAGAAAAAATGTTTATGAAGTCATGCTCGATACCTTCTGCTCGACCATCTCACATGTGGAGGTCAGCTTGATCCACCACCATCATATTTGAAGGCAAGTGACTGGATTCAAGCTTGGAGAGTGAATGGAGAGGAACCTCCTCCTGGTATAAAGAGGCTATCGATCTTTCACGAGCTTCCTTATTGGGGTCAGTTACAAATCAATCATCTCTTGGATCCCATGCATATCTTCAAGAATGTGGGGGCTACTATTTGGGCACACTTGGTTGGTTCCAAAGACTCGAGAGGAGTGCGAGAAGACTTGCGTGCTATGAATAGGATGTCTCGTTTGTGGCCCCAAGTGCATGCTTCAGGAAAAATTGTCCTCGCGAAAGCAACGTAGATCCTCTCTACGAGGGAGGAGGCAGCGGTCAAGGCAGACATTGCATCTTTTCAAACACCGATAGGGTACATGCGTTGCTTGAAAGGAGCATTTTCAAAGGACAATAAGCTTAGTGGGCTCAAGTCCCATGATTGGCACAAGGTCTTATAGGTATTCTAAGTAGAATTAGTGTACCGATAATCGTGATGCGTTAGCGTAATTATTATTATGTTATATTGTTGGCATGACTTCATTGTTGCTTTAATAGTTCATCCTCCCAATTACAATAAAAGGGTGCTGATAAGAAGATGTTAGAAATGCTATATTCAAGATCTGTGGTATTGTGAGGTATGCTTACTATCAAATCGCATTGAATGTATTTTCTTCAATTTAAGCTGATTAATCTGTAGACTGATTATGAAAATATCTTACATGGACACTGTGAAATAGGTAGATATCTCAAAAAGAGATCTCCATATCGAGCATCGAGAAGGCTAGGGTGGAATCCATCGAAGCCGTATGCTTGCTTGAGAAGCACTTTCCCTCGAGCATTATGACAACTCAAGTCCACTTGCTTGTGCACATAGTTGATGAGGTGGCTATAGCAGGTATCGTTCATAGTCGATGGATGTTTTTTCTCGAGTGGTTTATGAAAACTTTAAAGGGATTTGTAAGACAAAGAGCAAGACCAGAAGCAAGCATGGCAAAGGGATGGGTTGTGTAAGAGTCATTAGTATATATCACACACAACAAGACAAAGCACCCATAGACGTGCACACAGACGCGTTTACTGAACTAAATAAAAAACTTACAGGTGTGTCTATTTTCACGTCTGGAGACCCGCATCTACCAGTGCGTCTATATACCAGACACACGCACGTATAGACGCGCATTTAGACGCTTAAATAGATGCTCTTATAAACACATTTATAGATGCAAAAATAGACGCTTGTTAAACAGACAGACGTGTATATAGATGCGTTTATAGATGCACTGATAGACGCGCTTTATAATATATTTTTTTAAATTTACAGAATGCTGTGTATGTTGTGTATGCTATATAGTTACAAGAATCCCATTTCCACATTGTGTAATTCAATTCTTACAGCCAACCGCATTTTAATTACAATTCCAAATAAAACATTACAACTCCAAAACACAATAAAATTGAAAGCTCAAAAAGTGCTTGTATGTACATATAGCACGAAGCTAAGCCACGTCATGTGGCTTCAAGTACAAAAAATAAGGAAGCTAAGCCACGCCATGTGGCTTCAAGTACAAAAAATAAGGAAGCTAAGCCACGTCATGTGGCTTCAAGTACAAAAAATAAGAGGAGTGTATATACAAGAGGCACGAAGCCAAGCCAGTGGCTTTAAGTACAAAAAAGAGTAGCTAGCAGTACTTCTACAACTAATCCTCACTGCCTTCCACGCTCCCTTCTGTGCTCCCTTCTGCACTCCCTTCTGCGCCTCCTTCCTCGTCTTCCTCATCATCTTGTGCATGGGCCTGTAAACAAGGGACAACATATATCAATGTATGAAAAATCAAATCTTTACTTATACTTTTGGCATTATTTAATTACTTTCAAATACCTCGTGGGCCGCTCCAGTAGCCCGAGTATACTGCTCCTCAGTAATCAACTCGTCATCATAGAAGTGCCTCCATGTATCTCCTCTGCGATGGTGGCGATGGTAGGCTATCTCCATAAGAGTAGAGTATCTGCCCACGATCTCAAGCTGCAAGACGACACAATTTGCGGAGGGATTAGTACAAAGAAACAACCTATTAATAAACTACATAAGCAATATAATTTGAGATCGATACTTACAAATTGGGCCTCCCATGATTCAACACCCCCTGCTCCAAAATGCGTGCTTCCATATTCCTCCATCTGGATCCTTCATGCCTCCACGTGCTGCAGACTGGGGTCCTCCCTTGCTGACTTCATTGCTTTCTTCCACTCATGCTTGTGAGTGGTGTGGGGCGGGCCCCTTGGTGGTTGACCTCCCTCAAGCCTGGCAATCTCTGCTAGTGCCTGCCTCTTAAGCGAAGATCTTTTATTGCCAAGTATCGTAACAATCTTTGACTTGGCCCATTTATCTATGAACTGGCGATTGGGGGGGTTAGGATACCTAGAGTGAACAGCAGCGAGGGTCTCATCAGCCAACCTCTTTGGCTGGTCTTTGAAGTGGATAAAGCAATCTCTGTAATTGTTAGCAATTACAGAGCGCATGAAGGCCATGATGTCCTTCCCTTGCACATCCATCAAGATGCCTCCTGTCTTACTGATGTCATAGAATATCGTACCATCACTCGGAGGCACATCTAAATCATCTGAATCATCATCGTCCCCACTGCCACCCCTCCCAAAGCAGTGTGCCATGCATCCCCCACCACTCTCCCTGCTACTATGCTTACTATCATGTCGTGTTGAGCTCGTATGTTAGCCACTCGTAGCTGGAGACTGCATAGGACTACACTGACCACTCGTAGCTGGAGAACCGAGTCTAGACTGTGCAGGAGTACGTCGATGGCTCTACGAGATAGAAGGACATCCTGACGGCATGGGGGAAGGGACATAAGACAGCATGGCAGAAGGGGCATAAGACAGCATGGGGGAAGGAACATAAGATGGCATGGGAGATGGGCCTACACTGTGTAGTCGGCTGGGCTATGCTGACTCCACTGGGGTGATCTCAGCTAGTGTGGGGTGGTTTGGAGTCTATAGTGCCGACTCCTGGGGGGTGTTTAGAGTACCCGTCATATACCCGTATAACCCCGCAGGACTAGGAGGGCGCCCTAAAAGGTTATATAAGTCCCTCCAAATAGAATCCTGGGGATTAGGTGAGCTGGAAGCACTTCCTGGCCACATGTTGAACTGGAAAAAAGAAAAAATATATATTATTGATGAGCTAAGAAGAAAGGGGAAGGAAAGAGAGGATTATTGTCGGAGCGCGTCTATTTTTTCATATAACAATGTGTCTATAGATGCATCTGTCTGTGTCTGCAAACAGGCTAGACATGCGTTTAGACGTGCCTATAGACATGGTTTTAGACGCGCTCTGAGACGCGCCTATAGACGCGCTTCGACAGACGGACTTTTTTAAAAAGTAGAAAAGGACATTGCGCCCGACACACAAACGTGACACTGATACCCAGATCATGCGTTTTTTGGATACAACACCTATTTCATTAATTTTGGACTCATGCACTGTGCAAGTTCATTTTGTGAGATAATTTTGGATAAAACATTTTAAAAAAAGAGGCTCTTATAAAACAAAACATTGAGTCAAAAAGGAAGATTTTAAAAAATCAAATTAGAAAAAATGACGTGAGATGTTATTAAAACTAGAGTACATTAAAAATAGAGGACATCACATTGTTAAAAGAGACAAAAAGTAAGATTTTAAAAATTCAAATTAGAAAAAATGGTGTGACTTGTTATTAAAACTAGAATACATTTCAAAAAGAGCACATCACATTTGTACAAGAAGTAGATCATATAACTCAAAGCCATATGGTGTCAAAAAACACCTTAATACAGTCTCTCTTATCTTCTTAATCACCCAAAGTCTAGAAGATCTCATCATTGGTCTCTCTTATCTTCTCAACAACCCAATCTTTCACTGCCTCCACAGCTGTATCCTCAACATAATTACATGCAAAGAAGAAATTTAAGCAATCACAAATTGTTTCTTTATAATTTCTCTGAGAGGCTCTTATTGTTCTCTCAGCATCCGCATCAAATCGCCCATGACGAGAGCTGTGATAACGCAGGTTACTTAAGAAGTCTAAGAGATCTTGTCGTTCTTTTATCATACGTCTTAAAATTCTTTCACTCTCTGCTATCTTGAGAGTCTCCTCCCTCTCTACGTGCCTTTGTGCATCAAATTCCTCTCTCTCCATGTGTGTCAAAGGAGAACCTTGTCGAATTCTGGCCTCTCTTTGTGCTCCTTGGTCAGCAATCCATTCTTTGAGATTGTTAATTCTGAACTCCACGTCTTCGACAATGCCAAGGACATCCATGGGTGGGGAGATGATAAAGAAAGGGAGATGGACTACGATGCAAGAAAGAAGAGAGTGTCTGTGGAAGGACTAGGATGGAAGAATACAAGTTAATGAGAAGCACTAGGATGGATGAAAGAAGAGAGTGTTTGTGGAAGAACTAGGACTCAGAGAAGAATACAAGTTATCAGGATGGATGAAAGAAGAGAGTGTTTGTGGAAGGACTAGGATAGAAGAATACAAGTTACTCAGAAGGACTAGGATGTAAGAAATAAGAGAGTGTTTGTGGAAGGACTAGGATGGAAGAATACAAGTGCACTAAGGCACGATGTGTTCACTATGATAAGGATAAGGGTTGGAATAAAGTGAGAGGCACGATGTGTTCACTATGATAAGGATAAGGGTTGGAATAAAGTGAGAGAAGCATTGGTAATGCTCTACTTTAAGTGAGTGGAGATTGTCCAACTGAATAAAATTTTGCAGAGCATTGGGAATGCTGTACTTTAAGTGAGGAGCATTGGGAATTGATACTTGCCAGTGAAATATATTACAAGTGAGAGAGAGAGAGAGAGCGATATGATAAGGATAAGGGTTGGAATAAAGTGAGAGAAGCATTGGGAATGCTCTAGTTTAAGTGAGTGGAGATGATAAGGATAAGGGTTGGAATAAAGTGAGAGAAGCATTGGGAATGCTCTACTTTAAGTAAGTGGAGATTGTCCAATTGAATAAAATTTTGTAGAGCAATGGGAATGCTATACTTTAAGTGAGTGGAGCGTTGGGAATTGATACTTGCGAGTGAAATATATTACAAATACTACATCATCACATATTCATATCAAAATTCTCATCACACAAGGATTTATTTCCAAATAATCACATCATCACACATTCATATCATAAAATTGTGTGCATGAAGAAATATATTACAAATATTACATCATCACATATTCATATCAAAATTCTCATCACACAAGGATTTATTTCCAAATAATCACATCATCACACATTCATATCATAAAATTGTGTGCATGAAGAAATATATTACAAATAATACATCATCACATATTCATATTAAAATTCTCATCACACAAGGATTTATTTCCAAATAATCACATCATCACACATTCATATCATAAAATTGTGTGCATGAAGAAATATATTACAAATATTACATCATCACATATTCATATCAAAATTCTCATCACACAAGGATTTATTTCCAAATAATCACATCATCACACATTCATATCATAAAATTGTGTGCATGAAGAAATATATTACAAATATTACATCATCACATATTCATATCAAAATTCTCATCACACAAGGATTTATTTCCAAATAATCACATCATCACACATTCATATCATAAAATTGTGTGCATGAAATAATTACATAAATATCATCAATAAATGCCACTTAAGTAATAAGTCACAAATTGGTGTATAATCAACAAAAACTACAAACACAACATCATAGATGCATCACAACTCTTTTGATGCTTCTAGTGGAGACTGTGGCAACTCTTTTGATGCTTCCAATGGAGGCTGTGGTGCTCTAGATGTACACTCAGTCTCTACTTCTTTTGTAGTATGTAGTGCTTTCGGAGTAGACTCAGTATCCTCTTCCTTAAATGCAAGCGGAGGCTGTGGCAACTCTTCTTATGCTTCCAGTGGAGGCTGTGGTGCTATAGGTGTACACTGGGTCTCTACTTCTTCTGTAGTGTGCAGTGCTTTCATAGTAGACTTAGTCTCCTCTTCCTTAAATGCAAGCTCTGATATTGCTTCAGTTGCACGTTGTATTCTAATGGTAGCAATCATCAGAACGTGCTTCAACCACTTGCAAACATCCTCTATGGTTTCTTCTTTGTTGCTAAGCACTTCCAAAATACGAGGATCGAGCATATATGAAACGCTTTGTATATTTTGCAAAAAATTTGCTATAACATTACTATATTAAAAAAAAAGTATTAGCTTCTTGGGTTTAATCAAAATAAGCAAAGTATAAAGCCAAGGAAAAGGCTGCATCAAACCTGAGGATGGTTGTAATGACTTTGACATTAACCTCTTTCTTAGGATTCAAGAGGATTGAAATCTCTTCTTCACCAAATTCAAAAAAATGAGGTTGTTGTTGAATTAACAACATAGCGGTGAATGAACTTCCAATCTGCTCCAATAGATTCATATTTTCATGACTCATCTTATTGAGAGAGTAGTCTACATCGTATTCTTCTTCACGTGCTATGTCCTCCACATCCTCCTTATGCCATAAAAATATAAAAAAGTTATGCGATGTACACATCCCAAATAAAGGCTTAAACAAGCAGATAAGGTTTCATACATGCTTTCATTAGAGTGAGTCTCTCCTTCGCTTGGAGCAAAAATTTAAAAAGGTTTCATACATGCTTTCATTAGAGTGAGTCTCTCCTCCTCTTGGAGGAAAAATTTAAAAAGTTATGAGATTTACACATCCCAAATAAAAATAATGGTTTAAATAATCATAGAAGTATAAAGATAGCATGCTTTCATTAGACTCAGTCTCTTCTCCTCTTGGAGGAAAATATAAAAAAGTTATGAGATTTACACATCCCAATTAAAGGCTTGAACAAGCATACAAGTATAAAGATAAGGTTTTATACATGCTGCAATGTAGTCATATTTTCAGGTTGTTTCCCAATGGTAGTAATTAGACGCTGAATACTCTCAGCCCGAAATGCTAGCAGATCGGCTTCTGTATATGATTCCATTTTGACTGGTAACTCCAAATCAAAAATCTCTCTAAGAAACAACATGCAGTTGTAGGAAACTCTCCACCCACAGCTGTGTCCATCTTTTTGCTCCACTGGCAGACGTCTTTTGAATTCTACTTGATCTTGTTGCTCCGTGGTTGTTCTGACAGTAGATACTAGCCGATATGCAGCACTGTCCATCATGACATTTTAAATATATTAATATGTCATGATCATAAGATACAAAATAAGAAAGTATCAAAAATATTAAAAGAATAATTACCTTGGGGAGTTGGCATGATAGCCTTCCATTGAATTCACAAGCCATGAGTTCAAGGTCCCAGAAGATTAGACTCCAATGTGAGCTACACGACCAAAATAAAAATGATTATGGTTTTACACAAACTTGCCGAAGAAATAGTAAAAATAAGGTTAGAGTTGATACTTACGCCTCATGATAAGGCATTAAGATGATTCGCACCCCATCTAAATTCAAAGGGCTTAACCAGGTACAAACATCTTCTATAGTCTTTTGAGGAGAGCTAAGAATAGAAGAAAGGAGAGCATCGAGCATGTAGACACGATGCTGCAATGCACTAGGACGCTGAGAAATAACTACACTGCACCAAGAAATAAACAAACATTAGCTCATAGAATTGATTTACATTCTTCACCCCTGCCACCCCCCTTCCCCGCCCCCTCTCCCCCCCCTCCCCCCTTCCCCCGAGCTGGCGACCACGGCCGCCAGCCCCCCCCCTCAGCCCCCCCCCCCTCTTCCCCACCCCCCCTTCGCGGCCCCCTAGCCCCCCCCCTCTCAGCCCTCCCCCCCCCCCTTCCCCACCCCCCCTTCCCTCAGGTTGGCGGCCGCGGCCGCCAGCCCCCCCCTCTCAGCCCCTCCCACCCCCTTCACCCCTCCCACCCCCTTCCCCCCCACCCACCCCCCTCCCCGCCCTCGAGCTGGCGGCCGTGGCCGCCAGCCCCCCCTGCCCCCCCTCTCAGCCCTCCACCCCCTTCACCCCTCCCACCCCCTTCCCCCCCATCCACCCCCCTCCCTGCCAGCCCCCCCCACCCCCCCTCTCAGCCCTTCCCCTAGCCCCCCCCCCCTTTCCCCACCCCTCCTCCCCCCCCTTCCCTCGGCTGGCTGCCAGCCCCTCCCACCCCCTTCCCTCCCCCCCCCCCTTCACCCCCGCCCCCCCTTCCCCACTCCCCCCTTTCCCCCCCTCCGCGCCGCCAGCCCCCCCCTCCCCCCTTCCCCCCCGCCAGTCCCCCCCCCTCCCTCCCCTTCCGCCAGCCCCCCCTCCCCTCCCCCCTTCCCCCCTCCAAGGGAGACCCAGTCCCCCCCTTCCCCCCCCACCCCCCTTCCCTCCTCCTTTCCTCCCTCTACTCAACCCCAGCCTCTCCCTCCCTTCCTCCTCCCTTCCCTCTAGGCCCTCCATCCTCTTCTTCTCCTCCCCTCAACCTTTCTCTCTCTAGTTCCTCTCTCTTCAAATTTAAAAAAAAAATCTAGAAAAAGAATTAATCAAAAAATTTTGCAAGTACCTGGAAAAAGTTTGTAAGTTTGCTCTTTCTTGCTTTCTTACTCTTCCTTCCTTGCTCTCTTGATCGTCCTTGCTTTCTTGCTTCAATGAATGAAATGAGGGGAGAATGAATGAAGAAGGAAGACTATATATGAGAAAAAATAGGTTTTCCTCCTCCTCTCCTATTGGCTTTCCATTCCTCCCCTCTCTCCTATTGGCTTTTCATTTATCCCCTCTCCCATTGGCTCCCATTACTCCCCCTCTCCCATTGGACCCCCATCCCTCATCCCAATCTTCCATGTGCATATCACTCGGGAAAAAATGGTGTATAATGGGTGATCGACCATGCAAAGAATATCTGATGGTGACAATACTTTTCATGCACCTCAACATAGTTGAAACATACTTGTGTGCAAAGTGGAGCCCCCATCCGATAGGTACTTGTTTGAATAACACACCTACGACCGTGTTTTCTCATGGTTATGCATGACACTAAGGCAAAAACGGTGTTTTATGCTTGATCGACACTGCAAAGCATATCCGATGGGCACAATACTTTGCACACACCTTCAACTAGGTGGAATAAACTTACATGCAAAGTGGCATGCCCATCCCATAAGTGCTTGATCGGATAACATACCTAGCAGCCTATTTTTTTACGAATGTGCATGACACTAGAGCAAAAATAGTATTTAATGCTCGATTCACCATGCAAAGGATATCCGATGGGCACAAAACTTTTCGTACACCTCAACCTAGGTGGTATTGAAATGTTATCAAAGAGGCACACCCATTCGATAAGTACTTGGTCAGATAACACACTTGATGGTGTGTTTTTTTGTGGATGTCCATATCACTAGGGAAAAAATGGTGTATAATGCATGATCGACCATGCAAAGCATATCCGATGGTGGCAATACTTTGCATGCACCTCAACGTAGTTGAAACGGACTTGCGTGCAAAGTGAAGCCCCCATCCGATAAGTACTTATTTGAATAACACACCTACGGTCGTGTTTTTTGACGGTTGTACATGACACCAAGGCCAAAAACGGTGTATAATGCATGATCGACCATGTAAATCATATCCGATGGTGACAATACTTTGCACGCACCTCAACATAGCTGAAAGAGACTTGCATACAAAGTGGAGCCCCCATTTGATAAGTACTTGTTTGAATAACACACCTAGGACCGTGTTTCTTCATGGTTGTGCATGACACTAAGGCAAAAACGGTGTTTTAGGCTTGATCGACAATGCAAAGCATATCCGATGGGCACAATACTTTGCACACACCTTCAACTAGGTGGAATTGAATTACATGCAAAGTGGCACACCTATCCCATAAGTGCTTGATCAGATAACATACCTAGCAGCGTGTTTTTTTACGGATGTGCATGACACTAGAGCAAGAATAGTATTTAATGTTCGATCAACCATGCAAAGGATATCCGATGGGCACAACACTTTTTGTACACCTCAACCTAGGTGGTATTGAAATGTTCTCAATGAGGCACACCGATCTGATAAGTACTTGGTCAGATAACACACCTAATGGCATGTTTTTTTGCGGATGTGCATATCATTAGGGAAAAAATGGTGTATAATGCGTGATCGAGCATGCAAAGCATATCCGATGGTGACAATACTTTGCACGCATCTCAACCTAGTTGAAACGGACTTGTTTACAAAGTGGAGCCCCCATCCGATAAGTACTTGTTTGAATGACATACCTAGGACTGTGTTTTTTCATGGCTGTGCATGACACTAAGGCAAAAACGGTGTTTTATGCTTGATCAACAATGCAAAGCATATCCGATGGACACAATACTTTGCACACACCTTCAAATAGGTGGAATAGACTTACATGGAAAGTGGCACGCCCATCCCATAAGTGCTTGATCGGATAACATACCTAGCAGCGTGTTTTTTTATAAATGTGCATGTGACACTAGAGCAAAAATAGTATTTAATGCTCGATCGACCATGCAAAGGATATCCGATGGGCACAACACTTTTTGTACACCTCAACCTAGGTGGTATTGAAATGTTCTCAAAGAGGCACACCCATCTAATAAGTACTTGGTCAGATAACACACCTAAGGGCGTGTTTTTTTGCAGATATGCATATCACTAGCGATGGTGACAATACTTTGCATGCCCTACAACATAGTTGAAACGGACTTGCGTGAAAAGTGGAGCCCCCATCCGATAAGTACTAGTTTGAATAACGCACCTAGGACCGTGTTTTTTCATGGTTGTGCATGACACTAAGCCAAAAACGGTGTTTTATGCTTGATCAACAATGCAAAGCATATCCGATGGGCAAAATACTTTGCACACACCTTCAACTAGGTGAAATAGACTTACATGCAAAGTGGCACGCCCATCCCATAAGTGCTTGATCAGATAACATACCTAGCAGTGTGTTTTTTTACAGATGTGCATGACACTAGAGCAAAAATAGTATTTAATGCTTGATCGACCATGCAAATGATATCTAATGGGCACAACACTTTTCGTATACCTCAACCTAGGTGGTATTGAAATGTTCTCAAAGAGGCACACCCATCCGATAAATACTTGGTCGAATAATACACCTAAGGGCGTGTTTTTTTGCGGATATGCATATCACTAGGGAAAAAATGGTGTATAATGCGTGATCGACCATGCAAAGCATATCCGATGGTGACAATACTTTGCATGCCCTTCAACGTAGTTGAAACGGACTTGCATGCAAATTGGAGCCCCCATCCGATAAGTACTAGTTTGAATAACACACCTAGGACCGTGTTTTTTCATGGTTGTGCATGACACTAAGGCAAAAACGGTGTTTTATGCTTGATCGACAATGCAAAGCATATTCGATGGGCACAATACTTTGCATACACCTTCAACTAGGTGGAATTAACTTACATGCAAAGTGGCACGCCCATCCCATAAGTGCTTGATCGGATAAGATACCTAGCAGCGTGTTTTTTTATAGATGTGCATTACACTAGAGCAAAAATAGTATTTAATGGTCGATCGACCATGCAAAGGATATCCAATGGGCACAAAACTTTTCGTACACCTCAAGCTAGGTGGTATTGAAATGTTCTCAAAGAGGCACACCCATCCGAAAAGTACTTGGTCAGATAACACACCTAAGGGCGTGTTTTTTTGCGGATGTGCATATCACTCGAGAACACTTGCCTTATCTTCTATTAACACTGACACCATGTCGTCAACAAAGAGTTGTAGATTCATATGCCTGCTGGAGGGAAGGGTCAACCCCTTGATTCTACCCGCTTCAATTTCTTTTTTCATTGCATGCATAAGAGGAACTATACCAATGGTGAACATGAGGGGTGCCAAGGCACCCCTAATAAATCAATGTATGAGGGGAGAACTATCCCACCACACCACCATTCACACAAAGGATCGTTGTGGCATTCCCAAAGAGGCATCTTACTCAGTCAGTGAATCTACAACCAAACTCCATTTTATCCAAAACTGCCAGTAGGTAGTCCCACCTAATCCATTGTAGGCCTTAATCGACCCCTAATATGACCAAATGTTGACGTAACTCACTAGCATAGTCTAGGCTTGTAGCCACATTAAGGATATTGATGAAAATGTCCTTGCCTTTTATGGGCAAAAATGGCGTTTTATGCTTGATCGACAATGGAAAGCATATCCGATGGGCACAATACTTTTCGTACACCTCAACCTAGGTGGTACTGAAATGTTATCAAAGAGGCACATGTTGAGAGTTCACGCTCAACATCATGTGATCATGTGTGCATAGCACCATCACGTGATCATATGTGCATAGCACTAACCTTATAGAGTGCTATAAAGGAAAGGGTTAGATCCCCTAACCCTAACCCTAAAAGGGTTTGTATATATTCTATTTTTTCAACTAATTCTAGTGTACAGTTAGTCATTTGTGGTGTGCTCTCTAGCTGTGCCCTCTCTCCTCATCTCCACTCTTCTCCTCTCCCCTCTTCATATTTTGTCATGGTATCAGAGCTTCCTTGCCTTCCGCTGAGGCATTGCACATGATTCTTGAGAGTGATTGAGAGATTGAGAGATTGAGAGAGATTGAGTGTTCCATTCTCTTCCGTTGAGAGAAAATTCCGTCCATCGGAAGAAGATTTCCGTCATTTGTTCTTGAGAGATTTCCGTCATTTCAGAGAGTTTATTTGAGTGTTTCTTGAGTTGAGAGAAAAGAGAGATTTCAGAGACTATTGAGATTTGTGAGAGTTTCTTGAAGAGAGCTCCCTTTATTCATTTGGTTCATTGCTTTTTGTGAGAGAAAAGATCTCAGCTCTTACAAGAGCTTGTGTGAGAGAGATCTCCACAGCATACAAAAAAGCGACCAAGCTTCTCCATCTTCAAGCTCCAACAAGCTTCATATGAGGCGACATCAACGTACAACAAAAGGCGGCATATCTTAATCGACCCAAGGTAGCTCTTCTCAATCGGCGGCCATTCAACTGTGTACACCAGAAGAGCCTCCTTCGAAGCAGCGCAGCCCAATGGCAGACGATAGAATCCATTAACTTTGGAATTGTTGGGAGGCGGCACGAACAGAGGCCTTCCAAGCAAGTCATCGAATTGGGCCATCAAGTAGCCTTGATCCGCCCCATCGGGATTCTCCTTGGATTGTAATCCATCAAGCAAGCTCTTGAAAGTTGCTTGAGACGGCTCGAGAACAAACAAGACTGTGTGGAAGATGCAAGGATTGATGAATACTGCGCAGAATTGGCCGCATTGAAACAGCTCGTCGGTGTTGCGCAGGAAGATGTTATCGGCATCCAACATCACTACGCGCTCGTCTGCGCCACCCGCACGCTATGCTTCGTCTTGGAGGACATTGCCGAAGAGGCGGTCACAGGTTGGGAGAAGGCTATCCAGCGGCGGCTCCTCCAACGAACAGTTTCCTCAACAAACCATCGTAGAAGACGACGGAATCCCGAGATTCCGTCGGCATCTCCAAAGATTCCGGCTACCCACGCCCTGACACGTGGAGGATAAAGCACACACTCACCTTGCGACACGTGGCAGATAGGGTTGGTTAGCCTAACCCTCGTCAGTTAACCAGATAAGTTTTGCCCCTAACCGTGGTTAAACAATTGTGGTTAAGTCAAGTGAATCACGGTTAAATCAGTTGGTTAGATCGTGCCACGTGGCAACCTTATCCACAGTGCCACATCACTTTGCCACATCAGCTGACACATCACCGACTGCCACGTCAGCACCGACTGCCATGTCACCTGCCACGTCATCAGTGACACGTCATCAGCCACGTCACTTGCCACATCATCAGTGACACGTCATCAGGCCACGTCATCTGCCACGTCATCAGTGACACGTCATCAGGCCACGTCATCTACCACGTCATCTGTGCCACGTCATCTGCCATGTCACTTGTGCCACGTCATCTGTGCCACGTCATCTGCCACGTCACTTGTGCCACGTCATCTGTGCCACGTCATCATTGCCACATCATCAGTGCCACATCATCAATGACACCTCAGCACTGCCACCTCAGCACAGAGCTTCACTGGCACACCTCTTGCTAAGCACAGTGCCACATCATCACTGCATGTGACTCACAGTGACACATCATCATTGAGCACCATTTGCACTCCTTTTGCCCCTCCACCTAGATCAAGTCATATCTCTTGATCTAGGAAGAATTTGAGGGTGCTCCAAAAAGGAAAGTCGCTCGATTTTTCGTGCTCTACGCGCTCGTTACATCACGCGCACATTTCGGCGCAAGTTACACTCACATTTGAGCCTCGCCGACAAAACCACTTCCTTCACGCACATTTGCCTCTACATCGACGCATCTGACCCAGCACTTAAAAAGAACAAAAGAAAAGGAATTATTTGCTGCTCTTTCATCGATCGACGGTTGGTTTAGATCTAGATCAGAGTAGACTAGATCGCCATAGAGGGGACGCTTTGAATTCCCCAAGTTGCCAATCTAAGCCATGCCCGAAATTCCCGACTAGTACCTACTCGGAGTCAGTCCATACGCTCACATCCGATTTCACATCATTGCATTACCTGAAACCTTACGTTCATCAGTTCAGTGAGCAGACTTCAGAGTTCAGAGGCATTGCAGATTGATTCAGTGGGCAGATAGCACTTGATTTCACACACACATGCCACCATTGTAAAGCCTATTTGGCTATCTCACGGCATCGTGCACATCATTTTCAGCCTTGTAAAGCCTCTTGGCTATTCCCGGCATCATTGCCACAAGCCTTGTAACACAGGTCAGATCTTATTTACTGCAATTCTATCTTCACCGACGATACAGAGATTTCACTTGGCATCTTCAGTGTATTTGCAGTTGATTCATACAGAGTTTTTTCAGGACACTTTTGAGTACATTGTTTGCACCATGTCGACTAGCAACCTCAATCTGGAGGCATCTGCTAAGTTAGACAACTCCAATTACGGTACATGGAAATACCGAATGGAGACCATTCTTGTGCTTCAGGACAAATGGGAGTATGTTGATGGATCCATACCTAGACCATTGGCCGATCCAGCCACCAGTAGCTCTACTCCATCTGTTGTCACAGCACCAGCAACGGGATCTACATCGGGATCTACATCTACACAAACAGTTTCCGCATCAGTAGCAGATCCTGCCATTGCCCGAGCTCAAGCAGAATGGGATAAGAAAGACAAGTATGCCTATCACCTGATCAAGCAGAATGTGCAAGATGTCATGCTAGGACAGCTCAACACAGTCAAGACATCAAAAGAAGCATGGGATATGTTCGCAGCTCTCTACGAGTCCAAGAACACATCCAGGATTCTCACCCTGAGAAACCAGATCAACCAGAGTTTCCGCAATAGCAATGAAACCGGTCATGCTTATGTACTCCGCATCAAAGACTACAACAATCAACTTGCAGCAGCAGGAGAGACTATGAATCCCGCAGAAATGGTTCAAGTAATCCTGAATGGACTAGGAGAAGGATATGAGAATCTGGTCCAGAGTATTGCCATCCAACGGCAAATTCCAACACTGGAAGAACTTCAGTCAGTTCTACTTGGTGAAGAACTCAGGACTCAGGCCATTCAAGCACGTAAAGGTCATTCTAATGATCAGGCATTCATCGCTTCAGACAGAAGCAGAGGCAAAGGCAGAAACAGAGGTAGATCATATCAGAAAAGTGGTCAAAATCAAAGTCAGAATCAGCATCAGCATCAGCAGCATCCTCAGCAACATCAAAATCAGCAAAGAGGAAATCATTCCAACCGAGGAAGATTCCAAGGACGAGGGAATGCATCCACCAATGTGTCAAACATTCAATGCAACTATTGTCACAAGTTTGGACACTATGAAAGAGATTGCCGCAAGAAGCAGTATGACCAAGGCGGTCAATCCAGCAGTAATCGAGGGAATTCCCGAGGAAGAGGAAATCATCGTGGTGGACATTCTAGTCACAGTCATTTTGCAAATGAACATGGAAATATGTTTCTTGCAAGTGAGGAATTGCATCAAACTGATACAATGCACCTAGACACTGATTTCAATCCCAAAGAGGATTTCAGCTATCAAGTCGACCAAGTGGAACAGGATCCTTGGTACATCGACAGCGGTGCATCATCTCATATGACAAATCATCAGGAATGGTTCACAGAAATGAAGCCATTAGAAGGTCAAAAGAATGTCATCTATACAGCAGACAATACACCGAATCCGGTTCAAGGGACAGGTGTTATCCCTATGAACAATTTCACTGGTACAAAAGGATTAGTCAAAGATGTGCTCTATGTTCCGAAGCTCAGCAAGAACCTTTTGTCAGTAGGTCAAATGACGGAACACAACTACAAAGTCATCTTCGACGGTGATGAATGCACTATCAGAGACAAATCCAAAAGAGGTCAGCTAGTAGCAAAAGGTGTCAAAGAAGGACGCTTGTACAGGATGCTAGCTACAGTACCAGATAAACATGCCATGTCAGCTCAAATGCAACAGATGCCACTATCTGCAAAATGGCATAAGAGATATGGTCATGTCAACTTCAAGTACTTGTTAGATCTAAGGAATCAAAATATGGCAATTGGGATTCCGAAGCTACAGTTTCTTGGAAAGGTTTGTGAAGCATGTTGCTTCGGCAAACAAAAGCGAACCAACTTTGTCAGAAGTACCTCTCGTGCACGAGGTATTCTTGATTTAATTCATACAGATGTATGGGGTTATGCCTAGACCCGCAGCATCAATGGTTCACTTTATTACTTGACCTTCATCGACGACTACAGCAGATATTGTTGGGTCTACTTTCTGAAAGAGAAATCTGAAGTGTTTGCCAGATTTCAAGAATTCAAAGCCATGGTAGAAAACCAAACAGGCAGAAAGATAAAGGTCATGAGATCAGACAGAGGAGGTGAATACATGTCTTCAGCCTTCATGAACTTTTGCAAAACTCATGGCATTCGAAGACAATTCACATGTGCAGATACTCCTCAGCAAAATGCAATAGCTCAAAGGAAGAATGGGACTTTAGCAGACAGTGCTAGAGCAATGCTTAGTGAAAAGCATCTTCCGAATCAGTATTGGGCAGAAGCAATAGCTACAGCTAACTACTTGCTTAATCGGCTTCCTACCGAACCGATACAAGGTATGACTCCTTATGAAGCATTCACTGGACACAAGCCACGCATTGGGCATCTCCGCATATTTGGTTGCATAGCATATGCCCACATACATGATGATCATCGCAGGAAATTGGATGCGAAGTCACGCAAATGCATCATGGTTGGCTACAGTGAAGAAAGTAAAGCATACAAATTGTATGATCCCATCAACCGCAAAGTCATTATCTCCAGAGATGTAATCTTCGATGAGGAATCAGAATGGAAAACCTCACCTACACAGGAGATAGAAACATCGACTTCACAGTCATCTATAGAACAGGTTGATGAAGAAGAGCAAGAATTGCCAGCAACACCCCAATCAGCGTCACAGCAGCTCAGACGGTCTACTAGGGAAAGCAGACCACCAGCCAGATTGACATATGCTCAGAAAGGCAAAGCAATTCAGGTGGAAACCACCAACTATGCTCTTATGACTACCATCATGGCTACAGAAGAGCCAGTGTACTTCGAAGACGCAGTAGATAAGCCAGAATGGCAAACTGCAATGAATGAAGAAATGGATGCTTTGTATAAAAACAACACTTGGGAATTATGCGACCTTCCACCAGGAAAGAAGGCCATAGCCAACAAATGGGTATACAAAGTGAAGTACAATCCAGATGGCAGTATTCAGAGATACAAAGCCAGATTAGTTGCAAAAGGATTTGCACAACAATATGGCCAAGATTATGATGAGACTTATGCTCCAGTAGCAAAGATGGATTCCATACGGTCCTTGATATCACTAGCGACACTCAGTGCATGGAATGTGTATCAGCTCGATGTCAAGAATGCATTTCTCAATGGTTATCTAGACGAGGAAGTCTACATGCAACAACCAGCCGGTTATGTTGAACCAGGACAGGAGAACAAGGTTTGCCATCTCAAGAAAAGTCTCTATGGCTTAAAGCAAGCACCCAGAAGTTGGTACAGCAGAATTGACAAGTATTTTGCTGATCTGGGATACATGAAGTCCAATGCAGATCATACTCTCTACTACAAAGTTCAAGGGGAAGATATTACTATTGCACTTTTGTACGTAGATGATCTGATTGTGACAGGAAGCAAGGATAGCTTCATCAGAAAGCTAAAACAAGACTTATCTGCAGAGTTCGACATGAAAGATCTTGGACTTATGCACTATTGTCTTGGAATTGAGTTCTGGAGAGATTCAGATAGCACATTCATGAGTCAGCTCAAATATGTTGACAGTCTCCTGAAGAAGTTTCATATGGCAGATTGCAAGATTGCAGCCACTCCCATGGAACAGAGTTTGAAACTTACTAAAGATTCAGAAAAGCCTACAGTCAATGACAGATACTACAGGCAACTCATTGGATCTCTTATATATCTGACAATCACACGGCCAGATATTTGTTATGCAGTAAGCTCACTAGCACAGTTTATGGCAAATCCAAAACAGTCTCACTGGAATGCAGCCAAAAGAGTCTTGAGATACATCAGAGGTACAAGACAATTTGGGATAGAATACAGAGGAAGTCATCCACGGTTGCATGGATACTGTGACAGTGACTATGCTGGAGATCATGAGACCAGGAGATCGACACAGGGATATGCATTTTTCCTTGGTCAAGGTGCTATATCATGGTTGTTAAACAAACAGCCAACTGTTTCTTTGTCTTCGACTGAAGCAGAATATAGAGCACTCACTACAGGTGCATGTGAGGCTATATGGCTCAGAAGGCTATTGTCAGAAACAGATTACTTTGATGAGTCAAAGCCAACAACAATATACTGTGATAATCAATCGGCTCAAGCATTGGCCAAAAATCCAGTATATCACTCCAGAACAAAGCACATTGATGTCAGAGAGCACTTCATCAGAGAAAGAGTGTTACTTGGTGACATCACACTGCAGCATTGTGATAGCAAAGAAAATGTTGCAGACATCTTTACCAAACCACTCGGTAAAGAGCTATTCGAGAAACACCAACTAGCTCTTGGTTTCATGCAGAGGAAGGACATTCCCATTAAAGGGGTGTGATGGAATGTAATGCTCAGTCCTTCTTCGATTCCCCAGAATCATCATCTTGAGGGAAGGCCTACTTCATGATGTTGATCTTGAGGGAAGGTGTTGAGAGTTCACGCTCAACATCATGTGATCATGTGTGCATAGCACCATCACGTGATCATATGTGCATAGCACTAACCTTATAGAGTGCTATAAAGGAAAGGGTTAGATCCCCTAACCCTAACCCTAAAAGGGTTTGTATATATTCTATTTTTTCAACTAATTCTAGTGTACAGTTAGTCATTTGTGGTGTGCTCTCTAGCTGTGCCCTCTCTCCTCATCTCCACTCTCTCCTCTCCCCTCTTCATATTTTGTCAGCACACCCATCTGATAAGTACTTGGTCATATAGCACACTTGATGGCGTGTTTTTTTGTGGATGTCCATATCACTAGGGAAAAAATGGTGTATAATGCATGATCGACCATGCAAAGCATATCCGATGGTGGCAATACTTTGCACGCACCTCAACGTAGTTGAAACAGACTTGTGTGCAAAGTGAAGCCCCCATCCGATAAGTACTTATTTGAATAACACACCTACGGTCGTGTTTTTTGACGGTTGTACATGACACCAAGGCCAAAAACGGTGTATAATGCGTGATTGACCATGCAAATCATATCCGATGGTGACAATACTTTGCACACACCTCAACATAGTTGAAACGGACTTGCGTACAAAGTGGAGCCCCCATCTGATAAGTACTTGTTTCAATAAGACACCTAGGACCGTGTTTTTTCATGGTTGTGCATGACACTAAGACAAAAACGGTGTTTTATGCTTGATCGACAATGCAAGGCATATCCTATGGGCACAATACTTTGCACACACCTTCAACTAGGTGGAATTGACTTACATGCAAAGTGGCACACCCATCCCATAAGCGCTTGATCGGATAACATACCTAGCAGCGTGTTTTTTTACGGATGTGCATGACACTAGAGCAAAAATAGTATTTAATGCTCGATCAACCATGCAAACGATATCCTATGGGCACAACACTTTCGTACACCTCAACCTAGTTGCTATTGAAATGTTCTCAATGAGGCACACCCATCCGATAAGTACTTGGTCAGATAACGCACCTAATGGCATGTTTTTTTGCGAATGTCCATATCACTAGGGAAAAAATGGTGTATAATGGGTGATCGACCATGCAAATCATATCCCATGGTGACAAGCGTGCAAACTGGAGCCCCCATCCGATAAGTACTTGTTTGATTAACACACTTAGGACCGTGTTTTTTCATGGTTGTGCATGACACTAAGGCAAAAACGTTGTTTTATGCTTGATCGACAATGCAAAGCATATCCGATGGGCACAATACTTTGCACACACCTTCAAATAAGTGGAATCGACTTAAACACCTAGGACCGTGTTTTTTCATGGTTGTGCATGACACTAAGGCAAAAACGGTGTTTTATGCTTGATCGACAATGCAAAGCATATCCGATGGGCACAATACTTTGCACACACCTTTAACTAGGTGGAATTGACTTAGATGAAAAGTAGCATGCCCATCCCATAAGTTCTTGATCGGATAACATACCTAGCAGCTTGTTTTTTTACAGATGTGCATGACACGAGCTAAAATAGTATTTAATGCTCGATCGACCATGCAAAGGATATCTGATGGGCACAACACTTTTCGTACACCTCAACCTAGGTGGTATTGAAATGTTCTCAAAGAAGCACACCCATCCGATAAGTACTTGGTCAGATAACAGACCTAAGGGCGTGTTTTTTTGCAGATGTGCATACCACTCGGGAAAAAACAGTGTATAATGCGTGATTGACCATGCAAATCATATTTCATGGTGAAAATACTTTGCACAAACCTCAAAGTAGGTGAAACAGACTTGCGTGCAAATTGGAGCACCCATCCGATAAGTACTTGTTTGAATAACACACCTAGGACCGTGTTTTTTCATGGTTGTGCATGACACTAAGGCAAAAACAGAGTTTTATGCTTGATTGACAATGCAAAGCATATCCGATGGGCACAATACTTTGTACACACCTTCAACTAGGTGGAATCAACTTACATGCAAAGTGGCACACCCATCCCATAAGTTCTTGATCGGATAACATACCTAGCAGCGTGTTTTTTTACGGATGTGCATGACACTAGAGCAAAAATAGTATTTATTGGTCAATCGACCTTGCAAAGGATATCCGATGGGCACAAAACTTTTTGTATTCCTAAACCTAGGTGGTATTGAAATGTTCTTAAAGTGGCACACCCATCCGATAAGTACTTGGTCAGATAACACACCTAAGGGCGTGTTTTTTTGCAGATGTCCATATCACTAGGGAAAAAATGGTGTACAATGCGTGATTGACCATGCAAAGCATATCCGATGGTGACAATACTTTGCGTGCACCTCAGCCTAGTTGAAACTAACTTGTGTGCAAAGTGGAGCCCCTATCCGATAAGTACTTGTTTAATTAACACACTTAGGACCGTGTTTTTTCATGGTGGTGCATGAAACTAAGGCAAAAATGGTATTTTATGCTTGATCGACAATGCAAAGCATATCCAATGGGCACGATACTTTGCACACACCTTCAACTAGGTGGAATTGACTTACATTCAAAGTGGCATTCCCATCGCATAAGTGCTTGATCGGATAACACACCTAGCAGTGTGTTTCTTATGGATGTGCATGACACTAAGGCAAAAATGGTATTTAATGCTCGATCGACCATGCAAAGCCTATTTGATGGGCACAATACTTTTCCTATACCTCCACCTAGGTGGTATTGAAATTTTCTCAAAGAGGCACACCCATCCAATAAGTACTTGGTCAGATAACATACCTAAGGGCGTGTTTTCTTGCAGATGTGCATACCATTAGGGGAAAAACGGTGTATAATGCGTGATCGACCATGCAAATCATATCCGATGGTGACAATACTTTGCACACACCTCAACATAGTTGAAACAGACTTGTGTGCAAAGTGGAGCCCCCATCTGATAAGTACTTGTTTCAATAAGACACCTAGGACCGTGTTTTTTCATGGTTGTGCATGACACTAAGACAAAAACGGTGTTTTATGCTTGATCGACAATGCAAGGCATATCCTATGGGCACAATACTTTGCACACACCTTCAAATAGGTGGAATTGACTTACATGCAAAGTGGCACACCCATCCCATAAGTGCTTGATCGGATAACATACCTAGCAGCGTGTTTTTTTACGGATGTGCATGACACTAGAGCAAAAATAGTATTTAATGCTCGATCAACCATGCAAACGATATCTGATGGGCACAACACTTTTGTACACCTCAACCTAGTTGGTATTGAAATGTCCTCAATGAGGCACACCCATCCGATAAGTACTTGGTCAGATAACGCACCTAATGGCGTGTTTTTTTGCGAATGTCCATATCACTAGGGAAAAAACGGTGTATAATGGGTGATCGACCATGCAAAGCATATCCAATGGTGACAATACTTTGAAAACACCACAACATAGTTGAAATGGACTTCTGTGTAAAGTGGAGCCCCCATCCGATAAGTACTTGTTTGAATAACACACCTAGGACCGTGTTTTTTCATGGTTGTGAATGACACTAAGGCAAAAACGGTGTTTTATGCTTGATCGACAATGCAAAGCATATCCAATGGGCACGATACTTTGCACACACCTTCAACTAGGTGGAATTGACTTACATGCAAAGTGGCATGCCCATCCCATAAAGCAGCGTGTTTTTTTACGAATGTGCATGACACTAGAGCAAAAATAGTATTTAATGCTCTATCGACCATGCAAAGGATATCTGATGGGCACAACACTTTCCTACACGTCAACCTAGGTGGTATTGAAATGTTCTCAATGAGGTACACCCATTTGATAAGTACTTGGTCAGATAACACACCTAATGGCATGTTTTTTTGCGGATGTCCATATCACTAGGGAAAAAATGGTGTAGAATGTGTGATCGACCATGCAAAGCATATCCGATGGTGACAATACTTTGCGTGCACCTCAACGTAGTTGAAAGGGACTTGTGTGCAAAGTGGATCCCCCATCCGATAAGTACTTATTTGAATAACACACCTACAGCCGTGTTTTTATATGGTTGTGCATGACACAAAGGCAAAAACTGTGTTTTATGCTTGATCGACAATGCAAAGCATATCCGATGGGCACAAGACTTTGCACTCACCTTCAACTAGGTGGAATTGACTTACATGCAGAGTGGCATTCCCATCGAATAAGTACTTGATTGGATAACACACCTAGCAGAGTGTATTTTTACGGATGTGCATGAGACTAAGGTAAAAATGATATTTAATGCTCAATTGACCATGCAAAGCATATCTCAAAGAGGCACACCCATCCGATAAGTACTTGGTCAGATAACATACCTAAGGGCATGTTTTTTTGTGGATGTGCATATCACTACAGGAAAAACGTTGTATAATGCATAATCGACCATGCAGAGCATATCCAATGGTGACAATACTTTGCACGCATCTCAACCTGGTTGAAATAGACTTGCATGCAAACTGGAGCCCCCATCCGATAAGTACTTGTTTGATTAACACACTTAGGACCATGTTTTTATATGGTTGTGCATGACACTAAGGTAAAAATGGTATTTTATGCTTGATCGACAATGCAAAGCATATCCGATGGGCACAATACTTTGCACACAGCTTCAACCAGGTGGAATTGACTTACATGCAAAGTGGCATTCCCATCGCATAAGTACTTGATCGGATAACACACCTAGCAGCGTGCTTTTTTTACGGATGTGCATGACATGAGCAAAAATAGTATTTAATGCTCGATCGACCATGCAAAGCATATCCGATGGGAACAATACTTTTCCTACGCCTTAACCTAGGTGGTATTGAAATTTTGTCAAAGACGCACACCCATCTGCTGATAAGTAGTAGTTGGTTACATAATATACCTAAGGGCGTGTCTTTTTGCAGATGTGCATATCACTACAGGAAGAACATTGTATAATGCATAATTGACCATGCAGAGCATATCCGATGGTGACAATACTTTTCACGCATCTCAACCTAGTTGAAACGGACTTGTGTGAAAAGTGGAGCCCCCATCCAATAAGTACTTGTTTGATTAACACACTTAGGACCGTGTTTTTTCATGGTTGTACATGACACTAAGGCAAAAACAATGTTTTATGCTTGATCGACAATGCAAAGCATATCCGATGGGCACAATACTTTGCACACACCTTCAACTAGCTGGAATTGCGGATAACTTCTCCCACCAATAAATTAAGTACTAATTAAAAATTATAATAAATGAGTAGATTATTAAAAAGAGACTAATATTTATGTAATTGTTGCTACTGCAGCTTGCTTGCGAAGGACTCTCACAAAGGAGATGGCTATAGATTTTGTTCCAGGGATGAATGTGATTTTATGTAGCAAAAGAGAAGTAGTTGCATTTGCTACAATCCATGATAGTGATCCCAATTCAGTTTGCCACTTTCGAAGACTTGCCGAAGAAAGGTGGCAGTTACTGTATCAAAGATTCTTAGCGCACATGTTGAGCTAAAGTATAAATGTGGAGATAGGGAAAGACTTGGAGATGTTATGCCCTACAATGCATCCAACAAATCATTTATAGCATGGGACAAAGATGAGACTTATGCAACAAACATTATCAAGAATACAAAGTGCACCACCTTGGATTTTACTATAGGGGAGATTTTACAAATGAGATCATTTGCAAATAGGACTGTAGCAGAAGGTGAAGTATTGGATTTGAACAAGTGGAGCAATGGTAATTTGCAAAGATGAGGATTCTAAAAGTCACTGATGATGGTATGGTTGATAACATAACATCCTTATGTGATCCCTACTATGAGGTAGGCAAGAATATGAGATGGAGCATGCAATTTTTAAACATGAGAAAGAGGCACGTGGTTTTCAATGATAAAGACAACGTATACTACAATATCAAAGGACCTAAAAAGTGTGCCCATGTCCTAGGCTCTATCACTTTAAATGTGGATGATTTCAATATACTCAATTATAGAAGTGACATCTTATCTAGAGTGGATGAGTTCATTGGTTCCAAGAAACAAAATTATTTTAGTAGCGAAGCCTTATCTGGGGTGGATGAATTCTTGCACAGTGAGAAGGGCAAAGGTTTCAATAGCAATGTCTTGTCAAGTGTGGATGAGTTCATGCATATTAACAAACCTGGTGTCAATCAAGCTTGTGGATTTGTGAAAGCCATGCAAGATGTCCCAATGAGTGATGTTCTGTCAGGAGTGGAAGAGTTTCAAGGTTCTCGATACTCTCGTAGAATATTGAATTCATTGAATGGTCCTAAGAGTATGTTAAAAACGAGGGTGAGATCAATAGAGGATTATTCAATATTTAACTTTGATTGTGATATGGACAAGGACGCAACGACCAATCATGGATGCTTGGTTACAAACAAATGTGAGGAGAAGGAGTGCATAAATACAGATAACAACGTGCACGAGGAACGAATCCAGGCAGATCCACAAAAGCAACCAAAGAGGAAGAGGGTAATGAAGGAGGGGAACATGTTAAATGCATTGGGATATCTATGTTGCAAGCGAAGATGTATGCGCTTCATTGATCTTACAGACATCAGGGAATGTAGAGGACACGTGTGGCAAAGAAGAGGAAGCGAAAGAAATGAATACCTTCTCACAAGTCTCTCTTGCTTTCTTCAGAATGGCAATAAAATGCTAAGTTCAAGACAAAAGGTAAAACCTCTCGTAAATGGAAAAAGGATTTGCAATAAGGCATATCGCAATATTACTGGATTATCCCATGGTACTTATTGGGATTTAGTCACCAAGGCAAAGGGCGGCAACAAATTTAGCATTTACGATAATAGAGGAAGGTCCAAATCAAGAATCTCAACTGTCAGGGCAGTAGCAATTTTGCAAGACTTCATACATGAAAATGCTTTACCTCCCATATATCTACCAAACTCCCTAACGGTGACGTGATCACTGAAATGCACCTTCCAATGGGCTTGACAAAGCTCAAAGTATTTGACTCTATTGCAGAAAAGCAAAGGCAAAGAGGGGATGCCGTAGCTTCTTCTCATACTTTGTATACTCTTTGGAAGAAGAACTTTGGATATGTTAAAATCCCAAGGAGGCAAAAAATGTCAAAGTGCAATGTCTGTGATGATTTGAAGCGAGCGATTGAGAGTGCAACATGTCCAAATCAAAGGGAATTATACAAAAAAAACCAAAAATCTCATCATGACCTTATTCGACATTCCAGACAAAAATATGCATTTTGGAAGGAGCAAGCTATTTTGCATCCCGATGACTACATGTGCCTTATTGTAGATGGCATGGATCAGAATACAACAACATTGCCTTGTTTTGTGCCCCTCCACCTAAATTACAAGGAAAGCACTTTCTAAAGACACATCTATCTGGAGTGTTAGTGCATGGAATTAAGTTCTTTGCAGATATATGGATTGATTCCTTGCATCTACATGATAGCAATCAAGTTGTAACATCTATTATGAAGGCAATTCGCAATGTACATGTAGAAAAAGGTCACCTACCACCGACTTTGAGAATACAAGCTGATAATTGCTGACGAGAAAATAAGAATGTACTCATGTTTGCATTCTGCTCCATGCTAATTGCTCATCGAATCTTCAATGGGGTCGAATGTGGATTTTTGTATGTTGGGCATACACATGAGGATATCGATCAGGTTTTTAGCACAGTCTCAAGGGAGCTTAAATGCAAGGATGTGGAGACAATAGATGACTTGGTAAGAAGATGTGGTAGGCAAGTTGGTGGTCGTAAGGAAAGTACAGTAGTGAGAGGCTCAAAAGAATGTATGATTGAAAGAGCTTCATTCTACCTTTCATACAAATGGGTGGTGATGCATTGACACGTCATATACCAATCCACACTACTTTCGTTTTTTTTTTAAAGATGAAAAACCCATAATGCAATGGCAACAGTATTCTCATGATACAAAATTGGAACCTAAAGAAACTTACAGTCTCTTAACTTCAATTCCCAGCAAGGAAAGGTATCCAACATGGGCTCCTATACAAGAATTCAATGAGAGGTCTAATTGTGAAATAGAAGGATTAAAAGCATTATTACATACAAAGAGGAAATGCTCAGGAGATATCCTGATTCAAAGCCTACTTGGAGAGAACACACTACCACTGTAATTAACAAGACACAAAATTTAATAAAGGACCTTGAGAGAATGCGAGGCTCAAAGGATGTCAAGGAAGAATGCAATATGTTTTGGCCAAATGTTCATAATGATTTGCACCCAGCTCCAGTCTTTGAAAATGAATTTGTATCATTACGAGCCCATGTCCATATTGTGGACCGAAGAAGAGAGAGTTTATGCCACAAGTAGATATAGAGGTCGATTGTTTTGTTGTGGTTCGGCCATCGGATGATGAATATGAGAATGTGAAGTTTTGGGTTGCAAAAGTAGTTGATGTGCAAAGAGATGACCAAGGGAGAGCTACAACATTTACAGTGGTATGGTATGAGCCAAAGGGCATGAAGGAGAATATGGATAACAACACATTGTATACTAATTGTATAATGAAGGAGTGGGTCCCAAATGATGAAGCAGTCTCTCAAGTTTCGACAGAGACAATCATAGTGTCTTGGCATTCAAGGGCAAAGAAATCAAAGAAGCGCATGGGATATGAGGTAGAAGGAAAAATAAAAATACCACAGCAAACTATTTTGCATATACATGAATTTTTAAGGATGCTCGCCATTGAGGAAGTAGAAGGAGATAGCACAAATGAAGAATGTCCATGATTAAAGCTTTGTATTGAAGTCCATTGAAGGATTTTATTTGGGTACTAGGCAAGGAGCCAATCCAAGATAATTATAATCAGAGTCATCACCTCCTATGTCAAATGAGAGTGGAAATATGCACTCGATGTCACCCAAGGGTCAAGGCTTGCCAAGACAATAGGGAGTTAATGCAGATGGCACCTGGCAAGGGACTATCACATTGAGCAATAAGACAATGGGGAGTCAATGCACCCAAGGGGCAAGGCTTGGCAAGATAACTTGTGGTAGTTAATGCAGATGGCACCTGTATTTTGCACTGGATGTCACCCAAGGGTCAAGGCTTGGCAAGACAATAGGGAGTTAATGCAGATGGCACCTGGCAAGGGACTATCGCATTGAGCAATAAGACAATGGGGAGTCAATGCACCCAAGGGGCAAGGCTTGGCAAGACAAGTGGGAGTCAAATTATGCAAATGGCACCTTGCAAGGGACTGTCGTGACATTGAGCAGTAAGAGAATGGGGAGTCAAATTATGCAGATGGCACGAATTGAGGCTCTTTAAGAGCAACAATTTAAATTGTAAACATATGTTCAATCTATATCATTTTGGATATAAAGACTCTAGCTGAGAGTAACATCTCTCAATGTAATCATATAATAATAGCTATAATTGCTATTATACCTCTTTGGTTCAATACAAAACTTGGGTCTTATGGCATCATGTCTTTTTTCTATTTACTAAAAGTTTTAAAAATTTTGTGCATATAGTGAGTGACAATGTTATTTTCATGAAACATTTAAGTCTCCTTTCATGGATTTATAAATTTATCACGTCAATGGAAAACATTAAGGAAAAATATTAAAAATAATTAAATTAACAAATAACTTAGATATAGCTAGAATTTCTAATATAGGATTATTTCAAGTTCTTGCATGTTGGTGCAAAAGTATAGATTGAAAAAACAATATTTTTATGTGAATATGATAGTGCCACAAAGTGAACTTTTGATTTGGGAAGGAAAAACGTCAAGGAAAAATATTAAAAATAATTAAATTAACGAATAACTTAGATATAGCTAGAATTTCTAATATAGGATTATTTCAAATTCTTGCATGTTGGTGCAAAAATATAGATTGAAAAAACAATATTTTTATGTGAATATGATAGTGCCACAAAGTGAACTTTTGATTTGGGAAGAATATTTTCAGAAAGTAAAATTTTGATTTGGGAAGGATGTTTTCACAAAGTAAAGTTTTCATTTGGGAAGGATTTTTGGGCTTCGTCCAAAAACAACACAAAAAGTCCAAAATTAATGAAATAGGTGTTATACGAGAAAGTACAAATCCAAAGAGAGCAAACTTCCAAAAAAGATCAACTGCAAAAAGACTTACCTTGGATAAAGGTATGGAAGGTTCTTCTTCTTTTTCAAAGTTGCTTCTCCTCCTTGTTCGTCCTCCTCTCCTTTAAGCTTGGAAGTAAGTGTGGGTGCCTTCCTCTTAAGTGTAAGGTTGGAAGTAAGTATGGGAGCCTTCCTCTTAAGCGTCAAAACTGTGGATCTGCTAATAAGGAAGCAAGCAAGTCGCACGAAGTATAAGTAATGTGAAGAAAAGCAAAGCGAGCACGCTAAAAGCAAGTTTAAAAGCCGCATCTATAGGCGTGTCTAATAGCGCATCTATAGGCGCGTCTAAATACACAAAGTAAACGCAGTTTTAGATGCGCTTTTATACGCACTTTTAGACGCACCACAGAGTTTAAAATTAAACATTTGAAGAAGAGCAAATTTGGTGGGTTGTTTGTTTATAGGCTCGGGGGGGTCACTATGTATAAACCCTCAATATCACGTGCGTTGAAGGCCTATTTGTAAAATCCCTTATCTGTAATTTTTCCATTAATAAAATGTACCCTTTTTCTATATAAATCTGTAAAATTTTCCCAAAATCATTTTGAAAACTCCCTTATGTAAATTAATTTCTGTAAAATTTAGATATTAAAAATATCCTTTTGTTGAACTCACGTGACAAGGTTACATATGATGACTAACCCCCCTGAGTTTATAGGATGTCTTCATCTTCAACAAGTAGCTCCAGTGAGGATGAATCCCTCCGTATCCACCATCGTGAAATGTGGTTGGAGCAAAAAATCAAATGTCTGTGTGATCGATATCGAGGAAACATGTATCGTGCACGTAGGATTATACTCAATCACATCTCAAAGTATGGAGAATGGGATGTGACTATAAACAGGGTAAGGGTAAGTTAAGGTTGATTGAGATACCTATGGGTATTCATATGTTTGAGTTATGATCCTGTTTTAATTTGATACAGGATGCAGTGCCACACCCGCATATGTTGCCCTATGCTCGCCGTGAGGAGGCGAAGCGTCGACGATATGAGGTGGGATCTTTAGGAGGGACCGTTACGGATGCATGGAGTGATGGTGATAGTAGCCCTCCGCCATTACCTCATGAAGCCATGGAGGAGGAGGTGTTTGATGATATGGTGCGAGATTTATATGTCCATCAAGCGAGGGATGATAGCATGGAGCAGGATGATCTTTTTACTGCAGCATTGACTCCACTGTTTGAGGGGTGCACATTCTCTGTTCTATGTGCCTCCCTTGAGTTACTAAACTTGCAAACCATCTATGGATGGAGCAATGCAAGTTTGAATGCATTACTCAAGTAAGCTTTAAATTCTATTTTGCAAACATGGTGAATTATGCTAGTGGGTCAATTACTCGAATGCTTTTCCTCATTTATGGTCTTCATGTGCAGGCTTCATGTGCAGGCTATTGTGTAAAATGCTTCCAAGGGAGAATAAATTACCGACCTCAAGAGATATGGCAAGGCAACATGTGACCTCTCTTGGAGGATTGGATTACAAGCGCATCCATGCATGTGTCAACGATTGCATTTTGTTTCGTGGACTACATAAGGATGCAAGAGAGTGTCCTACTTGTGGAGAGGCAAGATATAGAGCAGATCTCAAAACTTTGGACGTGCCTCGTAAGGTTCTACGACATTTTCCCATAATCCCTTGCATCCAACATATGTTCAAGTGCAAATCTATTGTAGAGCTCATGTCATGGCATTCCTCCCATCGATCAACCGATGGCAAGTGGAGAACTCCCATGGACTCTCCTGCGTGGAAGCATATTGAAGACACATGGCCAAGCTTCAACAAGGAAGAACCTAGGAGCTTGAGACTTGGATTGGGTATGGATGGTGTGAACCCATTTGGTCTCAAAAGCACGTCTTACAGTGTATGGCTAGTGATATTGGTGAATTACAATCTTCCACCCTCTATGGCTATTAAGAAAGGACATGTTATGCTGTCTCTTCTAATTCTAGGGAAACATAAAGTCAAAAACCCTGATGTTTATTTGGAGCGTTTGATTGACGAGCTAGAGATACTTTGGAGAGGTATCAAGGTGCATGATATGAGCAGGTCTCCCTCATCACGAGACTTCAACTGCAAAGCAATCTTGATGTGGACGATGCATGACTTCCCAGGCTATGGCGAGTGTTCAGGTAAGCATTGCACTTCTAATTATGAATAGGCAAAGGATGTGGCACCCTAAACCCACCTTCAACTCTTAATTGCATCTATTGTTCAGGTCTCACTACATCGGGTTACCATGCATGTCCTTTTTATGGTCCTTCGCTAGTTGCCTCACGGGCAGACGCATTGAATAAGGTCATCTATGAGAATCACCATCGATTTCTCCCACCTGATCATCCTAGATATGTTGCCCCTTGGAATGAAGTCCTCCCACAATCACTCACCGCGGGAGATTGGATGAGAATTTGGGATGGTTCCACGACTCCTCCACCACTTGGCATGAGCCGGTAAGGGTTTGTAACTATTGTGTGCTATATTGGCTGGAAGTAAAGATTGCCCGCTAACACTTTATTTTGTTTAGATACTCCATCTTTTATCATTTACCATATTGGTCCCACCTCAAGATCAATCACCTGCTTGATCCCATGCATATCTTCAAGAATGTGGCATCTACCATTTGGGAGCATTTGAATGGGACACGAGATTCCGCAGGCATAAGGGAGAATCTACGTACCACAGGGAGGATGCATGAAGCTTGGCCACAAGGGAGACCAAATGGGCGTGTTTTTTTACCTCATGCCCCGTGGATGTTATCAAAGCTAGAGATGGCGACAGTGAAGCGCGCTATTACTACAATTCATACTCCCACTGGATGCATGAGGTGTTTGAAGGGAGCCTTTACAAAGAGCAAGAAAAGAGGTGTAGAGCAATTATATGGCTTGAAATCTCATGTTTGGCACAAGATGCTCCAAGTAAGTATTTTATGTGCATAATATCTTTTTCCTTTCAAATTTGTGAGTGAATAATTATAAGCAACTAATCAACCACCTCCTTGTGGGTTCAGTTCATACTACCTACTAGCATTTCATGTAGTGCATCGAAGGATGTGAAAGATTGTATTTACAAGATGGGCGAGCTTGTGAGGTACTTTACATGATACAAAATATGATGCGTATCAATGCTCCATGCAAGTTTGAATGCATATTGCTAATATGCTGTACTTTTTCATTTCTAGGTATGTGAGCTCAAAGGAAATAGATCCCACCACGCGTGAGAATGCTTGAGTTATGTCAGTGGAGGTGGTTTGTTTAGTGGAGGAGACATTTCCACATTCTATTCTCACAAGCCAACTACATCTTATAGTGCATTTGGTGGATGAGATTGCTATATGCGGTACTATACATGCACGATGGTTGTTCTTCCTCGAGCGCTTCATGAAGACCTTGAAGGGCTTCGTGAGACAAAATGCAAGACCCAAAGGCAGCATGGCCGAGGGTTGGTTGGTACAAGAGTCACTTGTATATATTTCTGAGTTTCTTGTTGATGTGGATAGCTCTCTCCCATGACTATGGAGAGATGATGAAGACCTAAGGATGACCTCTATTGTGCCTCAAGGGAAAGGATGCAACAAAGTAATGGACACGAAGTTGCATAATAGTATCAACCTCTTTTGTGTGCTTAATAGTGATGTGATGAAAAGATGGGTGACAAGATACGAGGATGTAAAGGCAAGAAAACAAGAAGAAAGGGCCCTCTTTTGTACAAACCACGGATCTCGTGAGCCATACCCTCAGTATCTAAGAGCACTTCCAAAGGATATTCATGTGGATTGGCTACTTGATGAAATGGAGAAAGCAGAGAAAGATGAGGGGATGCATATCACAATGGAAGAATGGGAGTATGCTAGGGGATGCATGAGCGAGGTCGGTATATAGAATCTTATGCATAAGTTAGGAGCTTTCAATAATTTAGATTGCTTATTTAATTGATTTTTTCTTGGTGTAGTGCACTATGTTCAATGCTATATGGTGTGAGGGCAAGCATTTTCGAACACAACGGATTGATGATAAGAGAAACACACAAGATTGCGGCATCATTGCTAGCTTTGAGGGAGCCAATGGAGCCATGCATGATTATTGTGGCATAATCCAAGATATTATTATGCTTGACTTTTGACGCTTCTTTGTGTATGTTTTGGATGTAAAGTGGTTTAAGGACATGGTGGAAAGAGGCCCTAATTCAACAATCAAACGCCATGCAAGTGGCTTTGTAACTATTGACTCCACAAAGTTTTGGCAAAGTAGGAACGACACACTAGTACTATCGCAACAATGTGAACAAGTACTGTGCACACATATAAAAATACTCGCTTTTAAATATTTGATGCAAGAAAAATAACATGATTGTATTTGTGTTTGAATTAGGTTGTCTATCAATCAATGGTGGATAATAATAGATGGTGGCATGTCATACCTATTATGCCATGTTCCCTCGGGGGGGTCACTATGTATAAACCCTCTATATCACGTGCGTTCAAGGCCTATATTTAAAGTCCCTTATTTGTAAAAAAAATCATTAATAAAATGTACTCCTTTTCTATACAAATCTGTAAATTTTTTCCAAAACTATTTTAAATAGTCCCTTATGTATATTTATTTCTGTAAATTTTAGAAATAAAAAAAATCCTTCTGTTGAACTCACGTGATAGGGTTACATATGATGAGTGACCCCCCCGAGCATGTTCCAAAGTGATGTATAGTACATTTACTAATATGGAGCGTATGGAGGATGATCATGGCCATGGACATGATGATGACCGTGATATGAGAGAGGAGGATGATCATGAGATAGGAGATACAGATATTGAGGCCATTACCCATGAGGACGAGCCTACCATTCGAGATGCTGATTTCGATGAGCACATGAGTAGCACAAGTAGTAGTGGGTTGAATGTATTTGTAGATCTAAACACTTGTTTGGATTTTGAAGTAGATAGTTTGGCAAGGGTTGATCTCATTGAGGATGAGATTGAACCATAGCCCCATCATTGATATTGGCAAAACTATTTTACATATTGTCTCATTCTCCTCACCTCACTTAATTCTTGTATATGTAGGCTTGCAAAAAATTATGTGCTTTGGTAATCATGGGCAATGTTTGGAAAGCAATGATGTACACCAAATCTCACTTTCTGTATTCTCTGGTTTGCATCTATCTACGCGTCTAAATGCACGTCTAAGTCTCAGTGTAAACATGCAAATAAAAGCGCAAATACATGTATGCTCTGATAAACACGATGTTAGATGGGCCCGTATTTTCACAGTTTACATGCGCAAATAGACGTGTTAATACACGCGCAAATAGACGAGTTATTAGACGTGCTTTTAGATGTGCCCATAATTCCTCTACTAAAGCAATGCTTATAGACGCGCCTGCTATTTTGCACATCTACCAAGCATGTCTATAGTTGCTTTGTGTTGTTGTGACAGAGTTTCTTGCATCCACGAATCCCGATATGCCGCAAGCTTGGCATAACAAGGATGATGATCGCATCGTTGGTGAGGTTCCCCATGGAAAAGGGATTGAAAGAAAATGAGCGAAGAGCAAATGGAGAAATTCAATAAGTTTTGTATCCTCAATAGCCCTGAGATGCAGAAGTGGATTGAGAGATATGAAGTGGCCAAAGCAGAAAGAATAAATGCAAGGACGAGATTCAGAGTAATGTACAGGCGATCACAACCATATCCACAGGATCTGGCTCTTCTCCCTACTCACATGTCACTTGATTGGCTACAACTGGCTCTACGTAAAGCCGAACGTGATGGAGAGACAATAAACGAGCACGAGCGAGAGTTATCATTTGGATGTATGGTGCATGTAAGTTTCTTACCTCTTGACATAATTAAGTAATGAATGCATCGATTCAAAGAGAGTCACGTATGATTGTGGAGTCATGGCTAACTTCACACAAGATAGCCGAGCAAGTGCTTCGGATACCAATCTTCTCTCCTCACAGTTGGATTATTGTGGAACCATACGCGACATCTATGAAGTTGATTTCAGACAATTTAGTATTTTCATTCTTGATGTAAAATGGCTTAGAACTATTTACAATGGTTCCCATGCCACACTGAGAGAAGATAGTAGCGGTTTCTTTGCAATAGATTCCACCAAACATTGGATTGATGAAAGTGATACTTTTGTTCTTCGTGAGCACTATGAGTAGGTGCATACTAATAATTTAATTAATCGAAGCTTTCATTTTTAAAGATCCATTGATACATGTACTTGAGCATAATTTCATATATATAATTGACAACATTTGGCACCCATCTTCAATATAGGTGGTTTTTCATCCGAATCATTCTGGTGGTACGTGATCCAAGTTGCACCACGAAGTAAGCAAATTTTTGAAGATAGAGATGTGGATATGGAGATGCCACTACCAATGCCGGATCCAATTGATGAATCTAGTGAAGAAGATGTAGATCACCATATGAGCCAAGAGGAAGATGCACATAATGGCATCGCATAGGAGGAAGATAGAGATCACGATATTGAGGAAGAAGACAACGATCATCAAGAATCACCACACTTTATTGAAGAAGATGATCAAATACTTTTAGGTGAACGTACGATGCTAGAGTACGATGATGATATAGGAGATCAACTCGGTATAGAGTTAGAGATAGACTTGTTTGGCGCCTTAGACTTAGCTCAAGATGAAACAGTTGATGTAAATGCTCTTAATTTATTTTTCTCATCTCAAACTTGGACATGAATATATGAGCTTCAAAGGCTTGATGTATATGCTCTCATTTTTTAATTTTCTATGAGATCAAACATGTATGAAAATTTCAAAAAATTTGTCATTGGAAAAAACTAACTTTTAAGGCCTATATGGAAAAAAGACCTCTCTCGAAAACGTCGCTATAAAATAGTATATTAGTGTCGCTATATAGCGACACTTAAAAGTCGCTATATAGCGACCTTTATAAAGGTCACTATATAGCGACTTTTGGCAAGTGTCACTATATAGCGATGCTTTATGGAACCCGCTTTTCGTACCGATGATTAATGCTAAGCGGGTGCTAAACGTCAGTACGTAAACATCGCAATAGGATCCGCGTGTAGTAGTGAATTGGAATTGACAGTCAACAATAACTTTGTGATGGATGTTCAAAGAGTTTTGCAAGCCATGGTGAAGTTTTATGATATGCCTATGGAGAAATGCAATGGTACTCTAAAGATTGTACTAAAGCTTGATAAAAGTGAGGTGGTCAAAGGTCAAAAATTAGAAAGAGTTAGTTTCACAATGATTGATAGAATACTTGACCTTGAAGTTGAGCTTGATGATGCAAGACAGTTCAGTGTGCAATCAAAACAGGAGATTTGGTGGTTGGTTGCCTTTGAGGTATGATGGAAATTTGAATTTTAATGCAATGATGCAAAAAGACTTAGAATATTTTGAAATAACATGTGAGTTTTTTTTGCAGGTGCCGAAAGAGTCCCATTCAATTTTGAAGTAGTTTTTTGACCAAACCAATTTCCCAAGTGTGATCAAAGGTCATAACAATGGTGAGCTACTTGAAGTTGAGGGCTGTGGATCCTACCGTGTAGAATGGCATCTAGCTGCTGACCTCAAGACTATTAAATGTATGTTTAATATGGCACATGGAGCAAATACAAGCCATCCTTGTCCACTGTGCATGCAAATGAGAGTATCTTTGCAAAGGGTGGTAAAAAGAATCAAAAGAAATGGGCCTTTGAACTTGCAGAGATAGATCAAACTAAGGCATCAGATAGGGATGCTCCATGGAAAGATCCATCATGGAGCCCAATTCTTGAAATTCCTCTTGAGTGAGTGCAAATTTGTGTGCTTCATGCTATTGTGCAAATAATTGAAAAGTTGGTGCATCTATACATCATTGATGCATATAACTTGAAGCCCCAACAAGAGAGTGAGAGGATGATTGCCAAAATTGAAAAGGTTCTTTCAGATATGGGACTGTGACTCTAGGCAAGCAAAAATTATAGAAGATGAGAAAAGATCTAGAAAAACAGGCAATGTTCCTTGTAAGCCAAGCTTTGTTGGTGTCAAGGATTTAAAATTCATTTCTACAAAGAAGAAGAATGACAAGCTCAAACGTGCTAATGAGTTTGATGTATGGAGAAAGTTACACAATGCCTGTTGTGAATGAGGGGGAAAAGGACAAAAAAGATTGGAAAAGGCACGAGTGTGGTTAGCTCTTGATAACTTTGTACCTTTACTACAAAAGAAAAGATTCGAAGAAGATGATGTATAATGTTTCATCAATGCTGTGAATGACTTTAGCTAGAATATGGAGATACCTTGGGGAAAGAATCATTTCACATAGTACATGGTAATCTCTAACTTGGACGTTGAGATGTTCATATTGAATGGTCCCATATTTACTAATTTGTTTTCTATTTGGTAGCACATTTTATATTCTCATGCACCATACATGGCATGGAATTATGGAAGCATCGGCGTGTGGTCCACTCAGCGCATGGAAAGATTGCATTGGCAAGCACGTTGTGCATATAATAGAGGGACCCAACACGGGTGGTAGAACTAAGTCAAGCCCAATGATGCAAAAAGACTTAGAATATTTTGAAATAACATGTGAGTTTTTTTTGCAGGTGCCGAAAGAGTCACATTCAATTTTGAAGTAGTTTTTTGACCAAACCAATTTTCCAAGTGTGATCAAAGGTCATAACAATTGTGAGCTACTTGAAGTTGAGGGCTGTGGATCCTACTGTGTAGAATGGCATCTAGCTACTGACCTCAAGACTATTCAATGTATGTTTAATATGGCACATGGAGCAAATACAAGCCATCCTTGTCCACTGTGCATGCAAATGAGAGTATCTTTGCAAAGGGTGGTAAAAAGAATCAAAAGAAATGGGCCTTTGAACTTGCAGAGATAGATCAAACTAAGGCATCAGATAGGGATGCTCCATGGAAAGATCCATCATGGAGCCCAATTCTTGAAATTCCGCTTGAGTGAGTGCACATTTGTGCGCTTCATGCTATTGTGCAAATAATTGAAAAGTTCGTGCATCTATACATCATTGATGCATGTAACTTGAAGCCCCAACAAGAGAGTGAGAGGATGATTTCCAAAATTGAAAAGGTTCTTTCAGATATGGGACTGTGACTCTAGGCAAGTAAAAACTACAAAAGATGAGAAAAGATCTAGAAAAATAGGCAATGTTCCTTGTAAGCCAAGCTTTGGTGGTGTCAAGGCTTTAAAATTCATTTCTGCAAAGAAGAAGAATGACAAGCTCAAACGTGCTAATGAGTTTGATGTATGGAGAAAGTTACACAATGCCTGTTGTGAATGAGGGGGAAAAGGACAAAAAAGACTAGAAAAGGCGTGAGTGTGGTTAGCTCTTGATAGCTTTGTACCTTTACTACAAAAGAAAAGATTCGAAGAAGATGATGTATAGTGTTTCATCAATGCTATGAATGACTTTAGCCAGAATATGGAGATACCTTGGGGAAAGAATCATTTCACATAGTACATGGTAATCTCTAACTTGGACATTGAGATGTGCATATTGAATGGTCCCATATTTACTGATTTGTTTTCTATTTGGTAGCACATTTTATATGCTCATGCACCATACATGGCATGGAATTATGGAAGCATCGGCGTGTGGTCCACTCAAGGCATGGAAAGATTGCATTGGCAAGCACGTTGTGCATATAATACAGGGACCCAACACAGGTGGTAGAACTAAGTCAAGCCCAATGGTTCAATTGGTTCAATGGTGGTACAAGCGTATCGAAATAAGAGTAGCTACAACACTAGCATCCAAAGAGTCCTTAGTGTCCCATGCAGTGCAAGATGTTAACGCGAGACATCGAAGAAGAATATTCAACTCATAGAATGCAAGAAAGAATAATGCAAGGTGGCATGCAACCCATCATAGACAAGGGCACATATGGGTGGAGATAGATGAAAATGATGGTGTAGACTCTTCCAATGTGGATGCCCATGCATAAGTTTTAGAATTTCTTTGTAATTTTAGTTATGTGATTTGTAGTAAAGCCAATGTATAATGGACATGAGTTGCAGTATAAATGAGAAATTTTGTGTTATTGGATGTTAATTATAAGTATTTAGCTCAAGCTTGCACTAATTTTACTTTTTTTAGGGTTTTAATGAAACAAGTATTTTAAAAAATTAGGGTTTTGGGCCCTATATAAAAGAATACGCCCTCATTTTAATTTCATTGTTTAAAGAGCTCTCCACTCCCATAATCAAGGCACCTCGGAGACTAGCACAGCCAGACCCACCTCTAGACTCAGAGACAGAGAGTGATAGCCTCCCCCCCTCTCCCCCGGATGATCCCCGTCGAAGGGAGAAACTGCAAATCCAAAAGCCAAACACGGAGCAAGAGGGACAGAGTAAGGCACAAGAGGAGGGACAGAGGAAAGCATAAGATGATCCTTTGATAGAGGCGGATGACTCAGAGAGCACAGAGGAGGAGCATGAAGAAGAGGAACAACGAAGGACAGAGCAAAGGACCAAGGCAAGAACAAACAATCAAGGTCCACGCCAATGGGGGAGAGGTGCTTGAGCTCCAAGTGCAAGTCAAAGATGCCCTCAACATCTAGGAAGAAGCCCTCCACATCAAGGGCAAAGAGGACCTCCTCCAGTGAGGTGGTACAGATTCAAGCCAGGGATAGTGGCACTTTGGGAGATCAGAAAGTTTTAGAAGTCCATTGATCTACTCATCCTGATGGCCAGCTTCGCAAGGGTGGTACGCGAGGTCATGCAGGACCTCAACCTTAGCCCAATGTCCTGGTTTTACAGTTGCAGAGCCGTGGAGACTCCCCGGTGTATTTATAGAGACACCTTGCTTGCCCTATAGCATGCAGCTAAGGCCTACCTAGTAGACCTCATGGATGACACCCAACTGGCTACCATCCATAGGAAAAGGGTCATGGTGACCGCTGTAGACATGCAATTTATTGTATGTCTTAGGAAGCCCAAGGGTAGTTAGGGATTTTGTATCCTCCATCTTGTACTCTGCCTACGGACATCTATCTTGTACTCTGGCTATGGGCATCTACCTTGTACTCTGCCTATGGGCATCAATATAATAAAATGTATTTTTTAAAATTGTCTTTGTATGTGCAATCTCAAATTCATTTTTAGTGTATTTGCAATCTATTAATTTACTTACATGCACTCTCAATTTACTTATGAAAGACTTTCTGATGATGTATACAACATCAAAATGAAATAATAAACATCAAATCACAATAGAACATGCAAAAGGAAATAATACTCAATTTTACTTAACAAAGAAAAGGAAACAATGTTCTGTAATGGGGAGAGAAAATAATTTGAAAATGGTATTATTTATTTACACTGAGTAGTATCACAAAGATCATCAAAGCTTGAATGCATAAGCTACTCTAGTCTACGCTTCTTAGTCTACGTCTTCCTACTTGCAGGCTCAGATTCCTTTTTTGCTTTGCTGAAGTAGAGAGGGCTGCACAATTTCATTCTCTATAGCTTGGGGATTTGTAATGCCAGCTAGCCCTGCAATAGATATAATACTATGTAGCAGACCGGATCGTGTGTTCGAGAACAAAAATAAAGCTACACTATGCCTAATCAGAACAACACGATCGGTAGTAGGATGGATGCGCCCCATATTCACCATCTGATTGAGGACCTTGAACTTCATGATGTTCATCTTTCCATCTGGTGATAATTGTCGATGGAACACCAAAATGTGTTGAGCTAGTTTGTTGATATAGTGGTCGATCGACGCCATTTCCCCACCAGAAGATCCTCTGGTTCCACTCTTGCATTTAGTATACTTATCAACCCATAAGATATCTTGCAACCAACATATTACATCAAAACCCAAAGATTAGATAAATTAATAAAATATCATTTTTCAAGAATTAATAAGAATAAGGGTTTTCACAGATGAAAAATTATATCTTTAAGAAATTTGATTTGGGAGGCCACTGGGACCCTAGCAACCATGCCCATCAATTTTATGCCAAAAAAAACCCTACAAGCCCAAAAATTGACATCATGCAACCAGAGCCCAGTTTCTTTAGAAACTAGGCTTCGGTCGCATGATGCCTAGTTTCTACAGAAACTGGGCTCTGGTCGCATGATGTCAAATTGTAGAAAATGGGCTCTGGTCGCATGATGTTGGATTTTGGGCTTGCAGAAACTGGGCTATGGTCGCATGATGCCTAGTTTCTACAAAAACTGGGCTCTGGTCGCATGATGTCAGATTTTGGGCTTGCAGGGGTTTTTTGTGCAGAAACTGGGCTCTGGTTGCATGATGTCGGATTTTGGGCTTGCATGGTTTTTTTTTGCATAAAATTGATGGGCATGGTTGCTAGGTTCCTAGTGGCCTACCAAATCAAATTTCTTAAAGATATATGATTTTTCATCTGTGAAAAAACCATAACCCTAATGGTTTGCACAAATGGAGTGGGAGGGGCAAGGGGCATGTGGTGTCAAGGGCAAGTGGCAGGACAAGTGGTAGGGGCAAGTGGCAGGGCAAGTGGCAGGGGCAAGTGGCAGGGCAAGTGACAGTGGCCTGGGATGTCCTTGGTTTAAAATCATAACATTTGGTTGGGTTTTGTACCCTAAACCCTCAATCTTATTTTTTATTCCCTAAATCAAATTTGGGAGGCCACTGACACCCTAGCAACCATGTGCATCATTTTCAAGACAAAACCCCCCCTGAAAACCCTAAATCCGACATCATGCGACCAGAGCCCTGTTTCTACAGATCATTTGACCAGAGCCCTATTTCTATTAGATTAAGGGTTTTTCGGGGGTGTTTTTGGCTTGAAAATGATGCACATGGTTGCTAGGGTGTCAGTGGCCTCCCAAATTTGATTTTCAAAAAATATTTTTTTCCTAAATTATAAAACCATAACCCTAACTGTTTCTAGAAATGGAGGTAGCGGCAAGATGTCTTGGGTTTAAAATCATAAAATTTGGTTGGGTTTTATACTCTAAACCCTAAACCCTATTTTTTATTCCCTACCAGTTGAAGAAAAAGCAATGATTTCTGTTGCTAAAATGGAACCTAGAATTATACTTATGATTTTGAATCACATGATGAAGTTGGCAAAGCTACATACCTTTTCTGCCTCATCGAAGAGTGCATCAACTATAGTGTCCAACTGGACTCCCTTTTGTGGTTGGTCTTGAACTTCATTTTGGCTTGAAGTGTGAGCTTCTTCATCTTTCTCCCCGAACAATTCCCTCTGCAAATTCATGAACTACTCATCAGACATGTCATGCTCTAGTGCGGCATCCTCGATTGCCTTCTGTGTTAGTTGGATTGCCTCCGGATTGGTGAGGCTTGAGTCATCAAAGCATGCAATCTCATCGATTGCTAGATTGACTAGAGCATCAAAGTCAATGACATATCAAAAGTGTCATTCAAGAGCCGACATAGCACCTCATCCTCTCGGAGACCAATTTCTTCCATCACTTCCAATAGGGTAAGGTATTCCTCACCCTCAATCCTGATTGGTTCAACTGAAGCAAGGTGTGGCTTGGTTGTTACCTCATCTAGATTATAGGTAGAGGATGGATATGCATGAGTCGGATATGAAGATAAGATGACCTCGCTTTCAACTTGCTCCTCAGCTAGGCTAATAGTATGCTCCTCAGGCTCCAGGTCTACGTTTAGGTCATCTCCTCCACCACTTGTTGATGGACCTGCTCCACCACTTGTGGATACAAGACCCTTGGGCTGCTCACCATCATCCTCATCAAACTTGCTAGTCGCAAGGAGAACGATAAGGGCTACATCTCTCTCGATCAAATGAATTGGGGAAGATGAATCATCATCCCCGATGGGAATAGCGTACTCACGGAGAGAGATAGGGACATTATCCATGGCCCTATCTAGTGTTTTCTTGAAGTTAGCACTCTGGTCAAAAGAGCTCAAAATATCCAATGGAACCCATTGGTGTGAGGGGAGTTAGCAATCATGACAGATTGCCCATGGATAAGTCTATCAAAAAATTGAAGAGAGGGATTATCATCAGCAGGAAGGAGAGCTCTCAAGTGTGACTCAAGATGGAATGCCTTGTAGAAGATTGGGTAAACTTGATCTACAGAGGCATGGGAATCAGTGGATGAAATCCACTAGTCAAAAGCCTCTCTAGGGGAAGCCATGAGGATGCTCGGGAAGACGAAAGAGGAGGATATGGAATGCAAGGTTACTCAAGAGTGGGAAACTGAAAATGTGAAAATGACCTTAGAAGTGTACTTTATAAATGGGCATTGCCCTTAAAAATGCTCTTAATTATCCTTTGGAAAGTCTCTCTCTCTCTCTCTCTCTCTCTCTCTCTCTCTCTCATAGACCCACAAGGTCTTCCAAGGATGTTAATATTTCTTTCTTTCTTTCCCTTCCTTTGTGTCCCTCATTGCTCTCTCTCTCTCTCTCTCTCTCTCTCTCTCTCTCTCTCTCTCTCGCTCCCCCTCTCTCCCTTGTTCTCTCTCTCTCTCTCTCTCTCTCTCTCTGACACTCGATGATCATCTTGTTGCCATGTTGCCCTTAGCTATCTATGTCATGGACATTGATTTTACATATACACTTTTTGTATTTTGTTAACGGCTCCACCCTTTGGATTAGTTGTATTTGGGTTTTGTTTCAATCTCATAGTCTCTCAAAGACCTTAATTAACTTTCTTATTTTTCTCTTTCTCAACTTAGAGGTGCAAATGAATAAATGCAATCTTAACTCTCTCTCTCTTCCCATTCTCTACTCTCTCTCTCTATCCCACTATCCATCTCCATCTTTCTGTCCTTGTTTCCATTGTCATGGACTTTGATTTTACATATACACTTTTTGTATTTTGTTAGTGGATCCACCCTTTGGATCACTTGTATGTGGGTTTTTTCTCTCTCTGTCTCCCTTTGTGTCCCTCCCCCTCCCTCTGTCTCTTTCCCTACGTTTGTGTCCCTAACTACTCTTTCTCTCTCTCTCTCTCTCTCTCTCTCTCTCTCTCTCTTCATACATCTAACTCTATCTCATGGCCAGGTGCATTATTTGTGTCACTTATTGCACTCTCAACTTCTCTCTCTCTCTCTCTCTCTCTCTCTCTCTCTCTCTCTCTCTCTCTCTCTCTCTCTCTCTATCTATCTATCTATCTCACTCACTCACTCAGTCTCTCTTGCATGCTCTAATTGCTATCTATCTCTGCCATGCACTCTCTCTCTTGCACAATACAAATTTACAAATACCCACACAAATTCAAAATTACAAATATTTATTGCTTTATCATTCATATAAGACCATAGAGAGCCATCAATATAGAGGTGCATACTTAATTTTAAAAATCTTAACAATAAATGAAACAATACTTTGTATTATATATGATTTTTGCTCATACATGTAACAATGCCTCATTGCCAAGTGCATTGTTGAAGCACTAAGGATCCAAGAAATTGGATATCATATGAAATGCGTGCCATCATTTCTCTACTATCTCTAGAGTATGGGGGGGGCAACAATCTTACAAAGGATACTTGTCTCATCCCTATATCTAACTCTGTGATTATCAAGTCTAAAATAATAGTCTTGGGGAGGGCTTGCTATTGCCAACTGCAATTCTTCTTGATAAATCGCATGGTCCACTCCTCTTCCAATTCCAATATTACATCAGGATGTCCTTGCCGCCGATAAATTGATACCTTGATAATAGGATTGTGAGTCCCATCATGCAGATCATCATCCATTGCTTCCCATTGAAGGTTCTTCCATCTAAACCTTCTATATGTGAAAGTCATGTAGAGATTTTGCCTTCCAATGAAATACCTGCAAAATTTGGGATCTGTTAATACATAGTATCCTGATCATTTTTTATACAAACAAGAATTGTAAGATTTGCTCACCGAAATGTCACATCTGAAATGTTCAATTGACATTATACTAAATCTTCAGCATGACATGTTCTTGTTGTCCATCCACTGTCAGCTCAGATAGTCAGTCCATTTCTAAGCTCTTGCAAGTGTAAGTAATATTTGTTTTCCTTAATTGCCTACAACTTGCAAAGAAATCAACAAAGCATGGAAATGGAAGAAACCAGCTCAACCTAGCATTTCTTCCACCAGTAGTTGGCTTCATAGCATTTCTCACATCATTAAACATTCTATTTCTATATGATTCACTTATCTCCATGCTTGGAAGCAGCCATTATAGACTATCATAAGAGGGAAAGGGAAGAGATTCTAATCTACCTTTCCTGTCCTTCTTCATTTGGCACAATGAACATTGAGTCATAGAAGAATATCCCATCCTTTTTTAATTCTGATGGTGTGCGACCTTCATATAGAAGACTCCCGATCTCAACATGGAGGACATGCAACACCCCAATTATGCATGTTGTAGGCTCCCACTCTTTGTAAGTAGATGGATATAAGTCTATAAAACAAATACAAGGCATAAGACAGTAGTGTCAATGTCCCCAAAAAAATGCAAATACTCTAAAAATCAAATGAAGTACTAGTATACTTTGAAAAACTTACAATTGGGCCTACGATATGGAACTCTTGCATTCAGATGCACATATATGTTTGCATGGGCAAAGACATGTTGAATATATATCTCTGTCATTGTGTTATTATCAGGAGAAATTTCAAAATCTGAGATCCTTCCCTTCCAATGTTTGGAGATGTCCATTGCATCCTTTCGACCCACTTTGTAGCACCCAAGATTAGTGGGTTGCATTGTGATCCAAGAATATTTCCTGTAGAGCTAAGGAATCAATTCCCCATGCTCATCCTGAACATTCTTCAATACAACAGAGTATAAGTTGTATCTATCATTTTCTACTTCCATAGTTTCTACCCCTATACCATATGATTAAAATTAGCTCTTTCTACTTCCAAAGACCCTCAAAATTTATGTCTTCTATTCTCTCTTTCTCTATCCCTCTCTTTCTCTTTCTTTGTAACTCTCTCTCTCTCTCTCTCTCTCTCTCTCTCTCTCTCTCCCCCACTCCCCCTCCTTCCCTCTCTCCTTTAACTAAACCTCTCATAAAAACAAACAAAATATATTATAAAAAACATAGAATACTTCTCTCTCTCTCAGTCTGTCTTCCAAGGTACCCCTCACACAAACAAACATCTTTTGTTTTTGAAATACTTAGTTTACGATATGCTCTCTTCCTGCTCTGTTTCTCCACAAACAAAGAAAACATTATCAATATCATATCAGTCTCTCTCTCCCTCCCAAAGCTCTTTGATTAGAATCTTCTTTTCTTTTTTCTTTCTCAAATACTTCTAAAACCTAGCAGTTTGAAATACAATCTTTGTCTCTCTTCCTCAATCATCCCCTCAACAGAAGAAAACATAGTAGTTTTTGAAATATAATATCTCTCTCTTTTCCCTTCCTCTATCTACCCCTCCTATACTAGCAAATAAAAAAATGAGTGTTTTCTATCTCTCTCCCTCACTCATCCCCTCAAACAGATGAAAAAACATAGCAGTTTCAAATATAATTTCTCTTTCTCTCGCTCTCTCTCTCTCTCTTTCTCTCTCTCTCTCTCTCTCTCTCTCTCTCTCTTTCTCTCTCTTTGCCTTCCTATATCTATCCCTCATATAGTAATGAAGAAAAAAATGACTATTTTATGTCTCTCTCTCCCTCATTCATCTGCTCAAATAGAAAACAACATAGCAGTTCAAAATAATCTCTCTCTCTCTCTCTCTCTCTCTTTCCCTTCCTCTATCTATCCCTCCTATACTAGTGAAGAAAAAAATGTCAATAGTCATCTTGTAGTTTTACATATCATCTACCTCAATCTCTCCCTCTTCCCTGTCTCTTGTAACAAACATATAGACAAAGTGTGATACAAAAACGTTTTTACTTAATACAAACACAACTTTCAAGCTGAAATCACTTCATTACCTGGAAAGTATGTGTTCCTTCTTTTGGAGTTGACTCTATAGACTCCAAAAAGGGAAAGAAAGAGCCAAAAACACCTTCCATTAGCTCAACCTAGAAGATGTCATGTTTGTCTCTCTTGTCTATTACAACTTTACATTAGAGAACTAAAAAGTCTTTGTGGAAATGTAGTTTCATTTCTTGTCTATTACAGTTACTTTAGAAAACACATAAGTCTATGGAATTAAATTTCATAGTTACTTTAAATTTCTATGGAATTAAATTTCTATCACTTGACTATTAAGTCAATAGAGAGAGCATATGTCCTTGAAAGTGCCTACTATGGCATTGGCTTCATGAAAACAAGCAGACTTTAAACTTGCAGGCCATGCATAACCAAGGTTGGCATCGCAAATCTCCTCACAAACTCTCCTCACAACTTGTTTCGAATCTTCTGCTGACTTGTAAGCATTGAACAACATTTCTTTTCTCTCTTGGCTTTCCTCATCTTCACCATTTTTTTCAATATAGCTTCTAGCCACCGCCATATCCTGTACAAAAATTTAACTCATTTGCATAAGAAGTATGTGATTAAAAGAAGCGAAAAAGAAAGCTAAGGATATTCACCTCCTCCTGAGTTCAAATCAAGCAGCCATGTGCGTAACATATCCTCCTCGAATGATTTCCCCTTCATTGGTCCATACAAAAGAGATCTAAGACAGAATTTGAGTTCAGTAAATGAAGTCGGGTAGTAACTAGTCATTGTCTTAGAGGGAAAGTGAGAGGAGAGTGAGGGAGCGATAGCGAGGGATGCACAGTGAGCTGCCCCTCCTTCAAGAGTGATAAAAAGTGAGGGAAGACGTAAAGTGAAAGATGAATACAAGTTAATCAGAAGGACTAGGATGTAAGAAATAAGAGAGTGTTTGTGGAAGGACTACGATGGAAGAATACAAGTGCACTAAGGCACGATGTGTTCGCTATGATAAGGATAAGGGTTGGAATAAAGTGAGAGAAGCATTGGAAATGCTCTACTTTAAGTGAGTGGAGACTGTCCAACTGAATAAAATTTTGTAGAGCATTGGGAATGATGTACTTTAAGTGAGTAGAGCATTGGGAATTGTTACTTTGCCATGAAATATATTACAAAGATTACATCATCACATATTCATATCAAAATTATCATCACAGAAGGTTATATTTCCTAATAATCACATCACCACACATTCATATCATAAAATTGTGTGCATGAAATAAATATATAAATATCATGACTAAATGCCACTTAAGTAATAAGTCAAAAATTGGTGTATAATCAACAAAAACTACATCATGATTCATACATTGCAACAAATAAATGTCAACCATAATATTCATGGAGTAAACAACATCATGAGAATATGCTCCTCATGCATATATACAAACACAACATCGTACATGCATCACAACTCTTTTGATGCTTCTAGTGGAGACTATGGCAACTCTTCTGATGCTTCCAATGGAGGCTATGGTGCTCTAGATGTACACTCAGTCTCTACTTCTTCTGTAGTATGTAGTGCTTTTGGAGTAGACTCAGTATCCTCTTCCTTAAATGCAAGCGGAGGCTGTGGCAACTCTTCTGATGCTTCCAATGGAGGCTGTGGTGCTGTAGGTGTACACTGAGTCTCTACTTCTTCTGTAGTGTGCAGTGCTTTCATAGTAGACTCAGTCTCCTCTTCCTTAAATGCAAGCTTTGATATTGCTTCAGTTGCACGTTGTATTCTAATGGCAGCAATTAGGTCTCGAATGATTTCAGCCCTAAACAATTGTATATCCTTCTATGAATATTTGAGCTCCAAAGAGTCTTCCGATGAGATCTGTGGCTTAAGTGAGAAAATTTCTTTGAAAATCAACATGCAGTTGTAGGCAACTCTCCACCCACAACTATGCCCATCTTCCTACTCTACTACTAAATGCTTTTGGAAGTCTAGCGAGTCTTTGTACTATCTTATTTCTCTGATAGCAAATACCAACTTCTCAATCGACCTGCTCATCATGACATTAAAAAAATTTAGTGTGTCTATTACATAAGGTACATAATATAGAAGTAACAACAGATTAATAGAATACTTACATTTGCACTGAGACATGAAAGCCTGCAATCGAGTTAACAAACCAACAATAGTTGTCTTCAAGGTCCCAAACCACTAGACTCCAATGTTCCCTACACGAATAATTAAGAACCATTATTATTTAACACAATGTTGCCAGTATAAGATGAAAATAAAGGTTTCCATGATACTTACATCTCGTGATATGCCATAAATAGGACTCGCATGCCATGTAAATGTAAAGGCTATAACCATTTACAAACATCGGCTATTGTCTTTCTACTATCGCTAAGTATAGGAGAAAGGAGGGAATCCAACATATACACACGGTTTTGTACATCTCTACCAAATCATGAGATAACTATACTGCACCAACAAATAAATGAATATTAGCTTATTAGATTTAGTCAAAATATTGAATTATCAAGCAGAAAAAAAGTTCGTATCAAACCTGAGAATGGCCATCATAACGTTGTTATTGACCTCATTTGAAGCTCTAGAGAGGATTGAAATCTCCTCTCCCCCAAATTCAAGATACTGAGGTCTATGTTGAATCATAACCCTAACATTAAAAGAGCTTCCCACTTCTTCCAATGAAGCCGTGTTTGTAGAGTTGAGGTCCTCTATCCCCTTTGACTCTTTGACGGCATTCCTTTTGCACTCCTCTGAGCCATTATCTATTTGCCTTGTGGGAGGGTCCATAATGTCGCCCTTAATGATTGCTCGAATGGTACATGTTATAAATGCATAGAGATGCAAATCCGTATATGTTGACAGTGTGGTGTCATTTTGTATCTCAAAAATTTGACCAAGTACCAAAAAGCAATTGTAGCCCACCCTCCATCCACAATTATAGATGTGGCTATTCTCTTAATGTGATACCTGACATGTTATATACTCTATTTGTTGTGCCAAGTCACATTGTTGCATTACTGTGTCGATAGCACCTACTAACTTTCGAGCTGATCTGCACATCAAAATATATAACAATAGTGAATATGTGCATTGCATATCAATCTACATGTCAAGAAGTGACAACAAGTGTAGTCTATACTTACTCTAACATAGTGCCATGGACGGATGTCATTGAGTTGGCAAAGAAGCACTTCTTAGCAAAGATGTCCATGACTACCAGACTCCAATGTGAGCTGCATTATCAATAAAGAATAATTACTATGTTTGAGACAATTCTAGCAATGCAATAGAAAAGACAAGTAGGGTTTGATGCTTACTTCTCAAATATACTGTAAAAATAACTCGTGCGTCATTCATAGGGACGTGCTTCAACCACTTGCAAACATCCTCTATGGTTTCTTCTTTGTTGCTAAGCACTTCCGAAATACGAGGATTGAGCATATATGAAACGCTTTGTATATTTTGCGGAAAATTTGCTATAACATTACTATATTAAAAAAAACGGTATTAGCTTCTTGGGTTTAATCAAAATAAGCAAAGTATAAAGCCAAGGAAAAGGCTGCATCAAACCTGAGGATGGTTGTAATGACTTTGACATTAACCTCTTTCTTAGGATTCAAGTGGATTGAAATCTCTTCTTCACCAAATTCAAAAAAATGAGGTTGTTGTCGAATTAATAACATAGCGGTGAATGAACTTCCAATTTGCTCCAATAGATTCATATTTTCATGACTCATCTTATTGAGAGAGTAGTCTACATCATATTCTTCTTCACTTGCTATGTCTTCTACATCCTCCTTCTGCTATAAAAATATAAAAAAGTTATGCGATGTACACATCCCAAATAAAGGCTTAAACAAGCAGATAAGGTTTCATATATGCTTTCATTAGAGTGAGTCTCTCCTCCTCTTGGAGCAAAAATTTAAAAAGTAAGGTTTCATACATGCTTTCATTAGAGTGAGTCTCTCCTCCTCTTGGAGGAAAAATTTAAAAAGTTATGAGATTTACACATCCCAAATAAAAATAAAGGTTTAAAGAATCATAGAAGTATAAAGATAGCATGCTTTCATTAGATTCAGTCTCTTCTCCTCTTGAAGGAAAATATAAAAAAGTTATGAGATTTACACATCCCAATTAAAGGCTTGAACAAGCATACAAGTATAAAGATAAGGTTTTATACATGCTGCAATGTAGTCATATTTTCAGGTTGTTTCCCAATGGTAGCAATTAGACGCTAAATACTCTTAGCCTGAAATGCTAGCAGATCAGCTTCTGTATATGATTCCATTTTGACTGGTAACTCCAAATCAAAAATCTCTCTAAGAAACAACATGCAGTTGTAGGCAACTCTCCACCCACAGCTGTGCCCATCTTTTTGCTCCACTAGCAGACGTCTTTTGAATTCTACTTGGTCTTATTGCTCCGTGGTTGTTCTGATAGTAGATACTAGCCAATATGCAGCATTGTCCATCATGACATATTAAATATATTAATATGTCATGATCATAAGATACAAAATAAGAAAGTAACAAAAATATTAAGAGAATAATTACCTTGGGGAGTTGGCATGATAGCCTTCCATTGAATTCACAAACCACAAATGGTTGAGTTCAAGGTCCCAGGCGATCAGACTCCAATGTGAGCTACACGACCAGAATAAAAATGATTATTGTTTTAGACAAACTTGCCAAAGAAATAGTAAAAATAAGGTTAGAGTTGATACTTACTCCTCATGATAAGGCATAAAGATGACTCGCACCCCATCTAAATTCAAAGGGCTTAACCAGGTACAAACATCTTCTATAGTCTTTTGAGGAGAGCTAAGAATAGAAGAAAGGAGAGCATTGAGCATGTAGACACGATGCTGCACTACACTAGCAAGCTGAGAAATAACTACACTGCACCAAGAAATAAACAAACGTTAGCTCATAGAATTGATTTGCATTTTGCACTAGGAAACTGATATATAACTATAGTGTAAACAAATAAACAAATGTTAGCTCATTGAAGTAGCAATAAATAAACAAACGTTACCTGAGAATGGCCAGGATAACATTGTCATTAACCTCTTTTAAAGGGTTGGAGAGGATTGAAACCTCCTCTCTACCAAAGCTCAAATACTGAGGTTCTTGTTTCAAAATGATCCTAACTTCAAATGAGCTCTCCATTTTATCCAATGCAGCTAAATTTGTAGAATGGGTCTCTGTCATAGCTTGTATTCTATGTTTGCAGTCATTTTGCTTTTCCATGGTGTCTTTAAAGCTCTTATGCTCATGGGATTCTTTAATCAAATTTAGAGGTGGTTGCATTGCTGAAGTAGAAGGGAGTGCCTCCAAATTGACTTCATCCATTTCTTCTCCCTCTATTGCTAGTAAACAAATATGAGAGATTAGATTCATTATCTTTAAATTTAAATCTTATTTAAAAAATTGTATTTAGTTGAGAAATAGAGAGTTCATCCTGCTAAGTATTGTCGTAATGGCCTTTTTTCATAACCCTGCGAGCCATAATTATCAAAGAAGGCATCATCATGTTTGTCTTCATTCACCAACCTCTCTCTGAACGGGTCATGTAAGTCCATCTTTTCATCATCATCAACTGGGACATTATGATCTTCAAGGTAATCATCCATGTCATCAGTGTCCTTGTGGTCTATCTCTTTTTCATAGCCTGTGGTTAGATGTACTTGAAGCTGAAAATAAGCCATAAAATGCTTGTTTTCAATAATGTTTGTGGAGTTGCCTTTTCTAAGGAGATCCTCAAATAAATATCCCATCCGGCACAAGGTGACCTCCCAACCTGCCGGTAGCAAATTCTTCATCATGGTAAGCAAGAGACTCCCACTTTTGCAGGACTTCCATAGTTGTTTTTTTGATAATGTATGGACCTAGGAATATCTTGCTCTTCTAGCATCAATCTCAAATTATTTGAATTCCCTCTTATGTTCTTTTGTAAGGAGTGATCATGGTTGGGTCTCTTCATACACAAAAAGAATGATTCAAGAGATTGAATCGCTATGCCACATTCTCTCTTGCCTCTCTTTGCTGCATAAACACCACTATAGTCTTCAAATATGATGAATATGCTTGCTCTAGAGTAACCTGCATGGCTTCTTTGTCTTTTTTATCAACAAAAAGGAAAATGTTGCAAATTGCCACTGTGCTAATGGTGGTATATACTATTCTATCAATGAAGTTTTGGATATCATCGCTAGAAACTTCATTGATAAAGAATAGTTATGGCTTATCCCATGTTGACTCATTCTTGATGAAGTCATCTTTTGAAACTCCCCTGAAGTTCACAAGCTTTCCAGACTCTGCCATAACCTCTACATTGAATTGAAAGCTTTGGTGCATATCTGTCGGCATCCTTATCTTGCTGATTAATCTTTCCACATATGCAACCACCTGTTGTGGGATTTCTTTTCTCATGTAAGAGGTTACTATTTCTGACCCATCTTCATCCTTTTTAATCCACTTGTTTGCCCATAGCTTTACCTTGGGTGTTGACAAAGAAGCTATATGCTTGACCACATTATAGTCAATGTTACAATGAGTAAGTGGAATTTGTTTCTCTGATAGCAAATATTTAATGGCACTATGCACTGCATCACGCCTCACCTGTACATTGATGCATTCTTCCATGCAGTGGTCTTTGTCTTTTTTTCCAAAAAGCCATTCTTTCTTTAAAATTTTTTGTGCTGCCATGGATGCATACTTGTCAAGTAAGTACTTTATGAGCCTCCACATCCTTGCCGTCAACTCCTTCTTATCCATTATCTTTGACTTTTTGGAGATAAGCAAAGGAGCTTCATAGGTCAACTGTCCACGCTCACAAGCAATGCAGGTTTCAAGCATCTCATTGAACACTTCAACAGGACGAAATATGATAGAAGTGTAGTCGGCATATCTGTCCCTCACCACCCTGAGGCTTGTCATATTTTCTTCTCGCTCTTGAGTTCCCCTAGGCACAACTACACTCAAAAAAGTATAGAAGTTCATGAGTGTGTCGGCGTCTGCTTTTGTGACCTTTCGCTTGAAATCAGGATTTGGAGAACCAAATGTTGTCCATATAACCCTTGCCTTCTGTAAGAGCTCTGATGTTGAGGATATCTTATGCTTTCCATGGACATAATGATTAAGTCTTTTGGACTCAATCAAATACTTGATCTCATGCTTGAATATACAGATTGTTGCAGGATAATAATGGAATGAATTTATCTTTGCAAATTGTTCTGAAGTGAGTCTTTTGACCTCCTTTGCTTCCTTTGCGATCTGATTACAAGCATAAGCCCAATGTTGACCATCAATGGGCTGGAATCTGCAATAAAGGAGGAATTCCTTCTTTGCTTCCTTTAGCATATTCTCACCTTGTGCCTCTTCGCCTTGTTCATGTGGAATATTTTTAAGAGTGTCTTTAAACAATCGACTGAAGGTTTCCTCAAAATGTGTAGGCCCTGTAAATGTTATTTGATCCAGAAAACTATTTTTGATTGGACAAAACATTAGTGGGCACAGGACCACATTGCTTACCACAAGTTTCTTACCATCTCTCAAAGCCTCGTATATTTGCAGTGCATAGGATATATCAAGGCTTCGGCTATTAGTAAAGACAATTGTAGCTTCCACATCTTTGGCATTCACAAACCACGTCCTTTGACCCCAGATATATCCCACATCATCATCTATAACTGCTTCATTAAGACGCAGATTAAGATTTTTTATTGATGTGAGTTCATCCTAATCATCTTCAGCGTCGGGTTCTAAGTCTTCTTCATCTTTCTCTTCTTTTAACCGTTTTTCATCCACATTATCTCTCTCTACAGTGGGACGATGCCTTTTTTTACTGCTTGGAACCGTGGCTCTTGCAGTACTAGCCTTTTGCATTTCACGTCGTGGTTTGCTAGCAAGAGCTTCTAGCATAACTGCAGTGGATCGACCTTGATCTTCTTCAATTTTTTTGAATTCCCATGCACTCAAGGCTTGTGTTTCATCATCCTTAGTTACATCCACCATTTCTTGCTCTAAATGTTTGTGCTCATGTTCTACACGTTTGTGACAGTGTGCGTGTTCTTCTTGTCCCTGCATTGAAGTCTGAGCTTTTTGATCTCCTTCATGTGAAGATCCTTGAATATGAGGAGCATATTGTGCATCTTGAAAGACTCAAACATTATCTTTGCATGCATCCTTTTTGCCACCACACTAGGAAATTGCTCCCAAGTATATGCAAGAGCCTCCAATGCACTTTGCAGCTCTTGAAACTTTGATGGTTGAGGAGGAGGCATCACAAAGGTCTTTGAGTCTCTCCTTGACACAACAAAATGAAGACTGCCAACTTCAGGATCTGAACTCTTTGTAAAAATATCCATAAAAGTCTCTTTTGGCTCTATCATTATGCCTACTACAAGGCTTGAAGTCATATCTTTCTTGAAGAAAGTAGCATCCCATGGATCTTCAACATCATTGAACTCCCTTTTTGACATAAGTAGAAAGAGTC
>NC_141616.1:4836901-4854401 GCF_047967505.1 Dipteris shenzhenensis
TATATGCCTCAAGTGTTGGAAATTGATGTATGGCTCAAGTGCTAGAATGTGCAAATCATGGCCAAACTCAAGACCCCTTAGAGATTCCATGAGGGCTATCCTTTTACTACTACACACATCACCTTTAGTCGAGGGCAGAGCCATTCGTCATCACAGGTAGCAAGTTCATGGGACCCCATCCCATGATCCAAAGCATTATTCAAAGGCAAAGTATTTATGACCATTCCCAAATTGAGTTTGCCAATTCCTAATCTGATTGATTTCATTTACTGGACTTGCAATGCTTGCAATGCCCTTGCTTAAGCTTGAATGAGCCTCTTGATTTTGGGGGTATGATGGTCAAAGATGGCTTAACACGCCCAAAATCAAGAGGCTCATTCAAGCTTAAGCAAGGGATTTGCAGGTCTTGTTTTTGGGTGGCAAAAGCACGAAAAATGACAGCGCATTAAGGTGTTTCCATTCTTATGCTTCCCCCCTCCTAAAACAAGACCCCCAAGCTATTCATTGGAGACACCAAAATGAGGAGAAGGATGACGTGAGTAGAGGGGAGGGACAGCCTTGGAATTGCCAGCAACAAGCATGATGCAAGGAGGTTAGAAGGCAAAGAAGCAAGGAGGTGAGGAGGTGAGGAAGCAAGGAGGTGAGGAGGCAAGAGGCAGTCTTGAAGGGCAACAAGAGGGTGGAGGTGGCCAAAAGAGTAAGCAGGAAAGGGAGGGATGGAGATTGCTTGTAGGAAATGCTTGGATTAATGCTACAAATGCCTTTTTTTTTTTGTGTTTTGCAGCATGAAACTTTTATGGCATTTTTCTTTTAAAAAATACAACATTGTTGTGATTAATTGCGCTACAAACAACTCAAGCGATAAAGCACCATGGATTAGTACAACAATATACATCACAAATGGATGCATACACTCATATACATCACCGATGGATGCATACACTTATACTCACATCAATTTCCAATATTGTATTAGATGGACCCTTAGCATATATGTGTGCATAGAAGACCATTTCCTACATTGATCCCTGATTTCATAGTTAAATTATTCCCTTTCTCACATTCTAACATGTGAAGATTTAATGTACATGCATTATGGGCACATTATATTGCAGTTTATGACTAACTTTTTTTATGAATGCATGATACTTGTATATGGTCAAGGAAGGTATATTATCATTTTTGAATGACAAGATTACTCTATGCTCCATTTTATCCTATATTAGAAACTATGATCACTAGATATTACATAAATGTATTGCTCCATTATATCCTATACTAAAAACTATTTTGACCCAAATACATAATGCCAATTGAGGTTAGTACTCATGACAAGTGATGAAAACAATCTAATGGTATAAATGAGATCTTATAAATTTTGGATATATAATATGGGTACTATGTTGATTGAGCTATTTTTCTAAGGGAATATTTTCAACTTAATTACTAAATACATACTTACAATGGTGACCTGATTCCCATCTATATGTATAATCAAGTTTTACTTTGTGTTAAAAAAAAAGCTTTTGAATAAGGTTAAAATTCGAATAGTATCTATATTTGTTTAAGACTACCCATTGAGCTGGCTCCTATCCTTATATTGAACATGATAATGTTCATAAAGATTTTATGAATACAAATAGATAGCATTGGCTCTCTTTTTAGTGGTTGGGAATGAACCCTAAAAGTACCCTAAAACGACTATGTATTCCCTTATTTGTAGCATGGAAGTGATCATGGTAGAGTGGCATAATCCCTATTTTGCTTTTTTCATAGGTTTTTTTGCTACTCATGGTTGGCAGATACACCACGGCATAGATCCAAATAGATATTTGGTTTTTTGCTTCAACTTGCTTGACTAGACTTTCCTTGATGATTGTTCGATTGTGCATCATGAGTAGTCACTGGCTTAATTGATGCATTAAGTGCAATGTTTTCCTTAAAGTTTTTCATACTACAGGATACGAGTTTGCTTATAGGGGTGGAAATAGAAGCTTGTTAACGCCTGGTGCATATTTTTCGTTAGATGTAGCAGGATACTAGTTACAAAGTGTCGGCCAATTATTTCACTTGAATCATGCTCCTCTTATGCTTGAGTTTATGGTCACGTATTAAGTTTAACATAATAGTCTACAGGATATTGGATGAGCACTCAACATAGTGGTTAGATGCATTCATTTCTAGTTCCGATAGAACTATCATTCAGACATTGGTCATAATAGAAGTATGGAGGGCTAAAATCCTTTTTTGGCTCCCTAAGTTTTTTAAAGCATGGTATTGTCCAGATTACATAGGTATTTTCACTAAGCAAAATTAATCCTTATGATGAAAATGTGTTTTTTTTCTTTTGACATAGTTAGTTCTGTTTCCATGTTTTTGGATCGAATGTATGGATGATCTTCTGCAAGCATAAAAGACATGATATGTATATGTAGCACATGATCATGTTTACATATTTTCAGTCATATATTCTACCTTGTGATCTATCGTGGATGTTCAATCTGAGTAGTGTTTGCTTTTTTTATCGCAATTTTATGTATTGTTATGTCTCTACCTCTCCACAATGACTCAAATTGATAGTATGGGGATGAAAGAGAAGTTAATTGTGAGTTTCAGGCATGCGTTCATTGTTGGAATATGTTTAATTTTCTTATGATCACATCAATTATTCCAATGGTATTGAGGGGAATAAGATGCTGGATGAGGTTCTCGCTCGCTTGAAACCTATTTAATCTTGCTCGCTTATTTGGGGCTGCTCGCTTTTCTCCGCTCACTTTTTGGTAATCCTCTTCATCCGGATTGTTCTAATCCAAGATGGTGGTATGTGATCCAAGTTGCACCACGAAGTAAGCAAATTTTTAAAGATAGAGATGTGGATATGGAGATGCCACTACCAATTCCGGATCCAATTGATCCAGATGGATCTAGCGAAGAAGGTGATCACAACATGAGCTAAGAGGAAGATGCACATAATGACATCGTATGGGAGGAAGATGGAGATCATGATATTGAGGAAGAAGATGACGATCATCAAGAATCACCACACTTTATTGAAGAACATGATCAAGTACTCTTAGGTGAACGTACGATGCTAGAGTACGATGATGATATAGGAGATCAATTCGGTAGAGAGTTAGAGATAGACTTGTTTGGCGCGTTAGACTTGGCTCAGGATGAAGCCATTGATGTAAATGCTCTTCATTGATTTTTATCATCTCAAACTTGGACATGAATATATGAGCTTCAAAGGCTTGATGTACATGCTCTTGTACTTTTATTCTCTCAAAGGATCAAACGTGTATGAAAATGAAAAAAAATTTGTCATTGGGAAAAACTATATTTTAAGGTTGGTATGGGAAAAAACATTCTCTGTAAAATGTCGCTATAGGAAACTCTCTCAATGTTGCTATAAAACAACCATTCACAATCTGATAAGGGTCACTATATAGCGACTTTAGGCAAGCGTCACTATATAGTGACATTGTTTAAAGTTGCTATATAGCAACCCTTAATGAATTCCACTTCCAATACTGACAATTAGCACCCCACGCACGCTAAACATCGGTACTTAAGCATCACAATAGGGTCTGTGTGTAGTAATGATGAGTTGGATAACGAGGAACATAGATGGTGAAGATGATTTGGATTGATCAAAGTATCTAATGGCTATCAAAGGGCATGGGCCATTTTGTAAAGTAATAAAATTTAAGTCCTTTGCTTTTTGGAATTATAATTATAAATACTCTAGATGGGAAGCGAGAGCCACCATCTAGGGGGGGCAAATTGGACCCCATGCAATGTTGCTCTCTCTTTCACTTCTCTCTCCCACTTGTTTCCTTGTTCTTGGTTTCTATGGTTTTGGTAAATCATGAATTTGGGAGCATTTTTTATTCCAGTTTTCATAACAGTGGTATCAAAGCCTAGCTACGCTCTAGCCTGACTACGAGAGGCAAGCGACCATGAGTTTCTACAATCTAATGACAAGTCATTCTCAGAATTCTTTCTGATTGTTTAGACTAGTTGATCACTATGTTTTGAGTTTGTATGCAAAAGTTATCAAAGATGCTTCGAAAATCAATGCTACAACTACGATTGACAAAAATGACCCACGAAGACTTGTTTAAACGGTATGCTCTAGTTCTTTTGACTGGTTTGATCAATATATTCTTATTGAGATATCGAGCTCCACTCGTGATATGCTAGGGTGACCATTGTGCATTTATGTCACTGACTTGTTAGTTGCAGATACGGTTGGTACACCGCCCATGGATAATAGCTGGATGATAGCTATCTTTATGTACTCTAGTTAGTGGCTCAGTTAGTATGCCACCTAGGTTAGCTAAGTTTGGTTTGAGACCCACATATAGGGTTCACCTATTCCTTTTGTACTTAGAGAGAGTTCTTTTGGCTTTCACAACTAAAAAGAGGAAAATTGTTTTTAGCCTCCACCTGTGTATATTCCCCCATTGTGTAAGTGAGAAAGCTACAAATGAGACTCCTTACTTGTCTCCCACTCTCTTCACATGGTATCAGAACTCGATTCGTGGTAAGGAGCTCAAGAAATCAAACCAAGTTCATGGTGTCTTGGTAAGAGGATCAGTGTTGCTTTCCTTTTTCGAGTTTGGGAGCAAATCTCTATAGGTAGCACAGCCAGAAAGTGCAAGAGTGCACTATCTCACATTGGGATGCCCTTCGTAGTGTGGCGAGAGGGCAGTATATGCTTGACAAGAATAACTTCCAAGCATGGAAGTTTAGAATGACGAATTTCCTTAAGGGAAAAGGCTATTGGGAGTTCATTACTGGAGCTGAACAAGAACCAGTTATTCCTAATGTTCCAATCAACAGGAATTGCAGGCATTTAAAGGCTAGCATGAGAGAGCCAGAAAAGTTATGTACTGGCTGTCTATCAGTATTTTAGATTCTATGATTGTGCATATTTAGGATGCAAGCACACCGAAGGAGGCATGGGATACTTTGACAAAAATGTATAGCACAAATACACAAGCCAGGAAAATCCAGCTCAAGTAGGAGTTGCATAATGTGCAGACAAAAAATATGAGCATCAATGACTACCACATGAAGGTGAAGAAGATTGCAGATGCACTTGCTTCTATTGGGACGCCGGCGGAAGATGATGATTTAGTTTCTGTGACCTTGAATGGTCTAGGAAAGGATTATGCACAATTTCGTACATCCATTGTTGTCCGTGAGAATTTTCATGATTTTGAGGAGTTGATTGCTCTTCTAATTTCTGAAGAGCAGAGAAATGGTGGTGCATCTTCTTTAGGAGGAACTTCAAAAGAAACTGTCTTCTACTCAAATGCTAGAAGAGGTAGAGGCAGAGGTAGAGTAGGGCAATCTGGAGGCTATGGCAAAAATCAGAATATGCAGCAAATTCAAGAAAACCAATCCTATGGAGGACGTGGTAACCTTAGAGGCAGGGGAAGCCAAAGAGGTCGTGGTGGATAGCAGAGAGGCCAAAATGCAAACAGCAATGTTGAATGCTACTACTGTGGTAAAATGGGTCATATGGTTAAAGACTGCTATAAAAAGCAGAATGACATCATGACTGAAAATTTTCTGCAAGTCAATTATGGATCCTCTAGTAGACAGGGTGATGATAGAAATAAGCATTTGTTTATGGTGCAAAACATGACCAATTCTGTGACAAGTGCAAAAGAAAGCAATTATGTGTGGTATGTTGACTCAAATGCGTCAAACCACATGGCAGGTCATGCAGAATGGATGCAGGATGCAAGGAAAATGGAAAGACTAGGATTTGTGGAGACTGGTGATGATATTGCACATCCTATTGTGCAGATTGGTATTCCTTTGTCTATGCAGGATGGGAAAAAGAAATACCTATCTGATGTATTTCATGTCCCGAAAATTTTAAGAACCTGGTTTTTGTTGGTCAAATGGTTAAGCAGGGCTTGCAGGTTAGATTTAATCCTCATGGATGCTTTGTTGAGGATATGAAAAATAAAGGTCGCTTGATAGCAAAAGGGAAGAAGAAGGGCAGGATGTTTACATTGGATGTGGACATGCCTGAATTGAGTGCAATAATGTTTGCACATGGGACCGGTGTCGTTGCAGATATTGATATCTGGCATAAACGCATTGGTCATGTTAATGTACAATGAATTAAATTAATGCAAGCACAAAATATTGTTGTAGGATTGCACAAAATAGTGTTGTAGGATTGCCTAAGTTCAAGGTTGTAGAAATGCATAAGGTATGTGAAGCCTGTCAATTTGGAAAACAGGTAAGGAAACCATTTCCTCGACATGTTCAAGAGAGTAAGAGGCCATTGGAATTAATTCACTCTGATGTGTGGACTACTAAAGCTGCATCTATTGGAGGCTGTCATTATTTTGTCACTTTTATTGATGACTACAGCAGAAAAGTTTGGGTGTATTTTATGAAAAAGAAAAGTGAAGTGTTTGGGAATTTCAAAGCTCTTAAAGCTATGGTTGAGAAAGAAACATGCTTGCAAATAAAATGCCTAAGCTCAGATGGAGGGGGAGAGTACCTCTCAAATGAGTTTGCAAGGTTCCTATAGGAGCATGGCATCAAGCTGTAATATTCATGCAGTCATACCCCATAGCAAAATGGACTTGCAGAAAGGAAAACATGCATATTGGAGAGGTATCTTGTGCCATGCTCAACGAAAAAACCTACTAGATTATTATTGGGCTGAAGCAGTTGCTATAGTAGTCCACATAATGAACAAGAGTCCCACTGTAGCAATACATGGCATGATGCCAGAGGAGAGGTATACTGGTAGGAAACCAGATATTTCTCATTTGAAAGTTTTTGGTTGCATTGCCTATGTTCATGTGCCAGATGAGTTGAGATCCAAGTTGGATCCAAAAGCTAAGAAGTGCATCTTTATTGGTTATTCTCTACAGTAGAAAGGGTATAGATGCTATAACCCTTCTACTCGTAAGTTTACAATAAGCAAAGATGTTGTTTTTGATGAGATGAGTAGCTGGTGTAAACCAGTAAATGTGATTGATGATGTAGATGCACAAAATGGTAATGCTACATAGAATTCACAGCAGCAATCACAAAATATTAGTAGACCTATAGTGTCCTCTAGAAGTGGTTCACATACTTTGCCATGGACAGGCAGATTGAGATCAAGAGGATATCCTCAAAGCAATGCAGATAGTGGTATGCAAGTATCACAAAAAGGAAAAGAGAAAGTAGATCAGCCCATGTTTGATGTGAATGCAAGTCACTCTTATGTGGATGGTGAATCCAGTGGCTCAAAATAGAGCCTTGATGATGAGTTGGGTATTCCTTCTGTTGTTACACTTGGAGTAAGGAAGACAAGGGATGTTTTGAGAGCACCTGGTAGTGAGCCTATTTTGCGCAGGTCTACCAAAGTTAAGTATCTTGTGGATAGGCTGAAATATGATGGATTTACAACCATTCACTATGCCTATATGGTCAAAGTGATACATGAACTAGAACCCACTTCTTTTGAGCAAGCCAAGGGAAAAGAAAACTAGGAGAAAACCATGGATGAAGAAATGGATGCCTTGGAAGCAAATGCTACATGGGAATTGGTACCTTTGCCTAAAGACAAGAATGCAATTGGCTGCAAGTAGGTTTATAAGGTGAAGCACAATGCATATGGTTCTGTGAACAGATACAAGGCAAGATTAGTTGTCAAGGGGTATGCATAGACATATGGCATTGATTATGAAGAAACATTCAGTCCGGTTGCAAGGATGGTAACCGTAAGAGCAGTCATTGCTATGGCTACATCAAAGGGATGGTCTTTACATCAAATGGATGTAAAGAATGCCTTCTTGCATGGTGATTTGCAAGAAGAGGTCTATATGGAGCAACCACCAGGTTATGTGCATGGTATTCATCCTGAGTTTGTTTGTAGTTTGAAGGAAGCCTTGTATGGCTTGAAGCAAGCACCCAGAGCATGGTCTGACAAGATAGGATAGTATCTTGTCACTATTGGCTTTCAGATTTCCAAGGCAAATTTCTCACTTTATATGAGAAAAACAGAGAAAGGCATTATGCTGCTTGTCATTTATGTTGATGATTTGATCATCACAGGTGATAGTGATGAAGATATCTTTCATGTGAAAATGCTATTGAAGCAGAAGTTTGAGATGAAGGATTTGGGAGAGCTGTGTTGCTTCTTGGGCATTGAGGTGATTAGATCCACAAGTGGGATATGGCTCTTGTAGCGGCAGTATGGATTGGACATGCTGTCCAAATATGGGATGAGAGGCTATAAGCCTATTTTAGTTCCTTTGGAGCAGAATGTGAAGTTGAGTGTAGATGCAAGTGAGCTTCTGGAGACCCTACCATGTACAGATGCATAGTAGGAAGTTTGATTTATATGACTATTACCAGGCTAGATCTAAGCTATGCGGTTGGGTTGGTAAGTTAGTTTATGCAAGCTCCAAGGAAACCGCATTTGGATGTGGCTAGATGCATACTAAGGTATGTGAAGTCCACATTGCAATATGGACTATTTTATGAGACTGGGGTTCAGATACAGTTGCATGGATACACTGATGCTGATTAGGCTGGTAGTATTTCTGATAGACGATGTACCAGTGGATATGTGTTCTCTTTTGGGAGTGCTATAGTCACTTGGAGCAGCAAGAAATAGCCTACAGTTGCCTTGTCGAGCACAGAGGCTGAATACAGGGGTGCAGCAATGGCTGCATGTGAGGTAGCTTAAGCTTCTTTATGATATGCATCAGTCTACAGATGGGCTAGTTGTCATTTATTGTGACATTATGAGCAGCATACACTTGGCAAATAACCTAGTCTATCATGCTAGAACAAAGCACATTGAGGTGCATTATCACTATGTGCAGGAGAAGGTTCTAGTAGGTTTTACTGATGTAGTTAATGTCAGCACAGAGGATCAGATAGCTGACATATTCACGAGGGCATTGGGCGCAGAGAAGCTACGCAAGTTTAGAGACCTGCTTGGTGTGCACGAATTGGGATTGAGCTCAAGGGGGAGTGTTGAGATATCGAGCTCCACTCGTGATATTCCAGGGTGACCGTTGTGCATTTATGTCACTAACTTGTTAACTGCAGATGCGGTTGGTACACTGCCCATGAATAATAGCTGGATGACAACTATCTTTATGTACTCTAGTTAGTGGCTCAGTTAGTATGCCACCTAGGTTAGCTGAGTTTGGTTTGAGACCTACATATAGGGTTCACCTATTCCTTTTGTACTTAGAGAGAGTTCTTTTGGCTTTCACAACTAAGAAGAGGAAAACGGTTTTCAGCCTCCACCTTTGTGTGTATTCCCCCATTGTGTATGTGAGAAAGTTGCAAGTGAGACTCCTTACTTCTCTCCCACTCTCTTCATAATTTTGACTTCAGGTAAGATGTTTATGGTTGTTTCTTTTCACTACCTACTGTTAATCAATTGGTATTTAGCAGTCTTTGGATAGAAAAATGAACGGCAATGACAAAAGATTACATAACCTTAGGGAATGAGGACAGTAAAGATTCATATTCTTATATAATTAATTATATTTAAAGTGATAGTAGCATCATGTGATTTCAAGAATGGAAGTCGTATGAAAATCGCAACCCGAATGTCGCTCTCCTAATAAGCAAAAGACCATGGCTATTTGGGAGAAAGCAATAGGAGTAAATTATGAATCGAGAGCTACAGATCAAGCAAGGACAAATAGATGCATGATAAGCATGTTATTGCTTCAACGCGTGTCTGGATACATCTTTTATCATTCTTCCTTGCTTTACTTATTTATTTTTTTAAAAGTTGCATACGATGAGGTCACTATGAAAGAGAGGCTCTACAAGGAACCTCTTTTGAACCACAAAGTTATTAGACTGACAATTGATTGAGAAGCGAAAGAAAGTTGATTGGGGCTCAACCAAGCAAGCAAAGATTTGGAAGGACAAAGGAGATATGTATCTATTCTCATATTTTTGTTTTCCTATATTTTCACTTTTCTTACTCTCATAGAAATACTCATATAGAGACAAGAAAGAATGGTATGGTGACGAAAGGGAATAATTGAATTTAAAGAAGAATGATAAATCATATTAAAATAGCATGAAAAAGAGAATAAAATATGATAGCCTATATAAGATCTAGGATAATCTAGGTAAGCTAAGAGTTTTTTATGATTAAATAAGCATGATTATGTGCATTAATAAGGATAAGAAGACGTATATCTTGTAGTATGTATAAAATAAGAAATACAATTACTTAGAGGGCTTGTATCCTCATAGCTTACTTCTTAATTGTAGATAACAAAACTATTATTATGTGACACATATTTTATGCTTCGATAAAGTGTTCTGCTAAAATGAACTGAATTAGAGAAAATTAAAGAGAAGAAGAAGCATATGACATTTTTGATAAGGAAGAGGGAAGGCATGATTGTTCGCTAACAAGTTTTTTGCTCTGATAATTTCTTTATGGAATTGCTTTTATAGATAATGAAAAACAATTGACATGTTAGATAATATCTTCTATGTATTTTCTAGTAGCTGAAGAAAATACATATTGGATCATTACTAGCTACCAAGTTAAATAAAAAACTTTGACATGTGATTAAACAATGATGTACATATACCCTTCTGCTGATCACATAATAGTATATGTCAGGTATTGCTACTCACATCAAAAGAAAAAAGAATTATGCTTTGTATTTCTTATTATTTCTCAATATCATACTGGTGTGGGACGGTATAGATATTGAGAAATATGACAAATATAATGCTTGGACCTATAACAAAATAACATAAGCAATGAATAGATCTGGTATACTACTTTCTCTTGGTACACATTGATAAGAATAAAAATAATCTTTCATGAGTTTTGAACTGGCTAAATTCATTCTTTTGGTTAATGAGAGCTTAAGATATCTTGAAGAATTTTTTTTTGACCATGATGATACTTGATAAGATTACTCTTCACATCTCTACTCGTTGACTCAAAAAGTCAAATACACAACTGAGGTCAGTTGCAATTCAAGCAAGAGGGATGTTACGGAATTGTATTTTCGATATTTCTTGCTATGGAAATTATTTTATTTTACTTAAGTGTGACTATGGCAAAGTATTCCATAGGAGCGCACCGGACGCGGCGGGGGTCCTAGTGGATGCTTTGTGGGGTTAAGTTGGGGACGCCTAACTACCTTTGTTTTGCCAGGCTAGATGGTTAGTATTGTGGATGATTCCATGTTAATACTAATGTCTCTAGTGTTACTAGTGTTATTGCAATTGGTCGCAAGGTGTGTATTTTGATGTCTGTATATCAAGTCTACTACTGTGTTGGGATTAGTTGGTGTGATGATTCATCAATTGATTGTAACAACTAACATAATTGGCAGCTTGAGTATAGATGATGAGTTGGATAACAAGGAACAGAGATGGTGAAGGTGATTTGGATTGATCGAAGTATCGAATGGTTGTCAAAGGCCATGGGCCATATTGTAAAGTAATAAAATTTAAGCCATGGGCTAATTTATTTTAATTAATTGTGGATGAGGGCATATTAAGCCTTATGATATTTTAAGCTCGTGGAGCTATGTTCAGCAATCCCTATAATTATGGACAAGGGATGCTTTTGGATGTCCTATTATTGGCTCTTTGCTTTTTGGAATTATAATTATAAATACTCTAGATGGGAAGCAAGAGCCACCATCTAGGGGCGGTAGATTGGACCCCATGCAGTGTCGAGCTCACTCTTTCCCTTCTCTCTCGCACTTGTTTCCTTGTTCTTGGTTTTGGTAAATCATAAATTTGTGAACATTTTTTATTCCAGTTTTTGTAACATGTGGAGGAAGGCCGCTAACCCGGCAATATCACATGGTTCCTGGGAGGTCTCCCTCCCCATCGAAAGTGGCTACTCATAGCCATAGAGGTCTTCCCCCTCTCTTAGGTTCTAAAGCATCGGGTCCTCTTGAAACATCCATTGCATTAAGTCCAAATCCTTTGAGTTATCGGAGCTGGGTGACCTTCTTGGACTTGGTCTGCGGGGGTTGGGGTGCCTCAGGAATTTGAGACGTGGGAGTCCTATCCTTCCTTGCTTGCTTCTTCATTTCCTTGCCTAGGGCCTTCGCTTACATCCTTGTGATGACCTTCAAGGGCACTGCCCCTAGTTGATCTTGTTCAATACTTAGTAAATTGGTGCTAGTGTTCTTGAGCAAGGTGGTAGGAGTTGCTAGTCTCCTTAAGGGGCAATCCTTGAATAGATGCTCCACTCTGCATCTAGCACAAATGGACATGGGACCTGTTGTGGGTGGGACCACAAGGGTAAGATCCTTGTATGGACAGTCCTTTAAAAAGTGTGGCCCTTGGCATTTAAAACATGATACAGATTGGTGATCCCTGCTGGAAATATGGGTATAGTCAACGGTGGAACGACCAATGCTTAGAGAATCAAGTCATGCAATGTATAGTATGTAAGTAATCTAGCCTCAAGAGCACTCCAGTCTCTTGACACGGTCTGCAATTCCAGCAAAATGCTCACAAGAATCAAGTCGTACCAGAATCCAGACCTAAGGATTTGCCTTCATTCCTCTAATCTCGCACGTTAGTCAATTATTGGAAACACATCTACATGCTCACAAGAATCAAACCGTATAGTTGTGTGGGAGAGAGAGAGGGAGGGAGGGGGGGAGAGAGAGAGAGAGAGAGAGAGAGAGAGAGAGAGAGGGAGAGAGAGAGAGAGAGGAGAATCTTACAAAAGCAACTAATTTTGTTTTATGTGCAGAAGGTAACATGGACAAGATGAAGAGTCATAAAAAACGCATACTATATGAATACGAAAGTTGATGCTTGAAGACTATTTGGAGAAAAGTGAACAACCTTTTGCTATCAATTGGTGTGGATGGAATTTGAGAGCAAAATTTGTAGGAGGAAATGTGTATGGCCTTTACGATCAATACTTTGTACACTGTGGAAAGAAACTTACAAGCCCACTTGAAAGTCCTACTCGACAACTAGCAATTGGATGTGTTTGGATCACACTAAATCATGTATCTATTATTTACAATTCTTTTTCAATTGAGGAGCACAAGCTATGAGATGGGGATATTCAAAGGACTGATCGATAAAATTGGGGAGCAACTCAAAGGATTGCAAGTAGACAAGTACATAAATGTTTGAGAAAACTTCAAAAAAAAGAAAGAAGTATGAAGGGGACTAAGGCCTATTTGATGATTGTTGCTGATTATATTGATATTTTCTTGTCACCATATTTGATCTTGAAGGAGCGTGTGGTGCTTGTAGCCAAGGTAGTTTTCTTTTTCAAATTTGGCGACTATGGATTCATCACCATCCAACCTACACCTTGAAGAAAAATTTCATTAGTAAGGAGGCTTATACGGACTGCATACTTTCTTGTCATTTTGTTGTATTGCTCAATAAAGATGTTTCGAGATTTTTATCCTAATCTGAAGTGTCCACTACATCTTACCGGTTCTGATGCTGCTGAAATCTATTTTAGTAAAGTTGGAGGCATGATTGGGCAAGAAAGAGCATTTGATCTTGGAGATCTTCTACATAGCATTGGTAGTTTAAATAAATTTGCCATGCATGAGTGTGCTCAAAATGGTCTAACTTTCTCTAGGGCTCATAAAAAGCAAGAGCATATATGGAAATATTTGAACAAACAAGAAGGGATTATTGAAGCAAATCTAGGTGACTATGAGAGTGTTTCTTCTAATGAAAAGATGATTGATGCATTGAAGGAGGGCTTACAACAAGCTCACATACTATGCAAGTCTTTGGATTTGAAACCTAGCAAGGCTGAAGACTTAGAATGGTAGTTTCAACCTTGGCTGGATGCAGGGTTTATGTGGTCTAAGCTAGATGCTGAAATGGGAGAATCTGATGAGAATGATGACTTTGTGGATCCCTGTGGTGAAGAAGAATCTATGGACGAGAATAGCAATGAAAGTGAAGAGGTTATTGCACTTAGTGAGATTAGACATGAAATTGATGACATTTTGAAGGAAACAAGAAACACACCCCCTAAGAAAAACATTAGCCCCATTGTAGAGGTGGACGGAAAGTTTATTTTCAAGTCAACATTGGTGAGCCAACTCAATGGTTGTCCAACCTTGTCAAAAGATAGACTCACAAGGGTAAAGCAAGGTGTTTACTTCAACCATGAAGCAAAAGCACAATCATCAAATGGAAATTTATTTGGCATAGGTTGTGACTGTGCTGTATACTTTCATGATGACACAAAAGGACAAGGAAATCAACACATGAAAAGAAATAGCAAAGCTACAATCAGGAGGAAGATGGATCCAACTCATGGTACATGGTACTTAGGAAGAGTTCAAAAGATAAGGAAGAAAGTCGGAGGGAGGTACGTGGAGTATAAACATGGCTTTAATTTAGCAAATAGGCCCCAAGGTTTGGAAGTTCAGGTTGGATGGTATCAAAGGGCAAAAGGAGCACAAATGTTCACTTATGATTTGACAAACTTAAACATGGTGGACATTGAAACAATTATTGCATTAGCAAATTTGACATATAATGTAAGAACGGACAAGTACCAGCTAGATGAGAATGACTACACAGTTTTTAATGACTTCTTGAAAAGTACTAGGTAAGTTTACTTTTCATTTTTCATGCAAGGTGAAACTTTCAAAAATGTCTTATAATGAGCTACATCATCTAAGGATCTCATCCTTGGCTAATTTTGGTTTCAGATAATCATGATACGTCACATGTACTGCATAAGGAGTTGGGCTAGTTCTTGAGGCAAAATTCTATATTTTTTGTAAGTCAAATACCTTTAGATAAACTTGAATACAAACTTTTCTTGAGATATAATTCTATATTTTTTGTAAGGGACAGCACAGTGGTCTCTCCAAGATAACCTTGAATTTTGGGCGATGACAAGTGCGTTGAGGTGATGCTCAGAATGATAGATTGTGTCTCATTATTATGCCAAAAACCAGGGTGGTGGTCTCTCTAAGTCAACCTATGATTTGCATGGGCTACGAGCAAAGAAGCAACAAAAGGTTGCATGATGACAGGTGGTTAGGCCAGAGACTGTGTGTTGTGGCGGTGTTTAGAATGATAGATTGCATCTAATTATTACAGCAGCAAGAACCAGCGTGATGGTCTCTCCAAGCCAACCTTCAATTTTAATGATCTGCACAGGTGTGTGCCTAGTGACAGGTGGCAAGGCTGCAGCAAAAGGCAGTGTGATAATAAGTGATCAAGCGACATAGGCCAGAGACTATGCTGCACGAAGCAGTGCAGAGATGCCATGTGTGGAGCTATGCAATGTTCTGAACCAATAGATTGTGTCTCATTATTATGCCAGTGCGCCTTCATGATGTCGAAAAAATTTTCGGCGAGAGCGCAGGTCCATGCAAAATTCAAATATTCACCTAGAAGCACATCACATCACAGTTTCAAAATGGCCCCGAAAATAGTTTCACGATTGGCTACACCCAAGCTAATGTTGACCTGTAATTATTTCATGGTTTTTAGAAGCACTATAAGGATATGCTCTATTGGGGAGAGAGTGTGAGAGTGAGAGACAGAGAGAAGACACGAGAGAGACAATGTGGTTGGAGCAACAACCCAGATGATTTAATAGAGACTAGATAGAGGAGAGATGAGATGAAGATAGAAGTTAGAGAATAGAGAGAGATACAAACTTTAAGGCAAAACTGCTCTCCATTTAGGGGCATTTTAGGGACAATTAGCTGGCCACCTCTCGCCACCACGTACTCACCATATGACACTCCCCTAACAAAACTACTTTGAATATGTATGAACAATTCTAGTGCAATATTGCACATCACCTTAATGATATCGAATGTTGTTAATTGGTTTGTCTCCTTTACTTGTGAGAAAGCTCAAGTAATACAATTTTGAATGAACCGTTGCCTTTACATGTATGAAGAGAGAAAAAATTTGATATTTTTGAAGAGCATATTATGCCCTATATAGTATAGGCTACACACTTCACAAGGAAAATTTGACAATGGTTTTAAATGATCTCATTCAAGAAGGAAAATTTGTAGATGTTTGGAAATTGTAGATTAGTTTAGACACCATGTAAATTTTGTGGAACAAAGGTCAAGTATGCGACTCATATGCAATATATTCCTTGAAGCTCACAACAAATGCCCACAACCCTGATTATGGTTTGGTCTTTCAGTAACCCTATTTTTATTTACGTAATTGGTCTTATAAGGGCCGTGAGCTTCAACAAAGCCGCAAAAAAAGGCCATTGTAGCAATACTCTTATTTTGCAGTCAGTGAGCATTTGGGAAATTGCATCCTAAAGCAACATTATCACGACGCTACGCAGCCATCTCTTTGCAACAATTTTGGGATTGCCAAGTTATACCAACCAAAATCTTGCTTGGGTCACTAAGTAACATAGACGTGCTTGTTTGACCGAAGAATGTGTGTGAGGAAAAGGTGGCTCAAAGAATTTGTTAGCCTTGCTTAAGAATAAGAATGTGATGTGGCAATGGACATGTGCGCATGGAGACATGATGTTAATGTTGACTAGTGAAGGTGGTTTTTAAAATAAATAAATTAGCTTCTTTTTTTTGGATACTCGAACAAGTGGACGAGGAACTATCACAGTGACAAGATTCTCTTCCCCTGTCATCCAATTGGGGGCAGCAATGTTTTTTAATCTATCATTTTCAATGCTTTGTTAATTGTGTCCCTCTTAGTGGCAATGACTCATAGGTGTGAAAGATTTGAGTTCTTGACCCCTCATTGTTTTTTATTAGCATGAATACTGTAGACTGAATAGAAAAATTAAGTAGTATGGTGATGTTTAAGTATTTAGTTATTGTGATGACAAATAAACATAAATTAAGTAGTACGGTGATGTTTTAGTATTCAGTTATTGTGATGACAAATAAACATAGGCCACTTTTCCAAATACATCTTTAATTGGGAAAGTATCGAGCTATTTTATGATCATAGTACTTAAAGTGTCACTTCCTCGGGGGGGTCACTCATCATATGTAACCCTATCACATGAGTTCAATAGAAGGACATTTTTTATATCTAAATTTTACAAAAGTTAATTAACATAAGGGAGTATTTAAAACAATTTTAATGGGGAAAATCTACAGATTTGTATAAAAAAAGGGTACATTTTACTAATGAAAAATTTACAGATAAGGGATTTTAGAAATAGGCCTTGAACGCATGTGATATAGAGGGTGTATACATAGTGAGCCCCCCCAAGGTTACTCCATTCATATACATAAATAATTGTATCCAAGGCTTGGGCTCCAATGCTTTTAGAGTGATGTGAGGCACTCTTTAAAGTGTTTGGAGTACATGTGGTTTTGTGTATACTAGGAAGAAGAAACCTATCAAAAATTCTCAATGGAAAAGAGCATGGATGAAACAATCCCTATGGATGAAATTGATTCTATGTTACATTAACACCCCACTCATATCTAAATAAGACTCGGCCTGCAATGGTGATATATGAAATTTAAAGAGTCACATG
>NC_141616.1:6236901-6341939 GCF_047967505.1 Dipteris shenzhenensis
GGCCGCGGCCGCTAGCCCCCCCCTCCCCCCTTCCCACGGTTGCGCCGCCCCCTTCCCCCCTCCAGAGGGGTTTGACGGCCCCCCCTTCCGCCCCCCTTCCGCCAGACCCCCCCCTTCCGTCCCCCCCTCCCTCCCTCCCTCCCCCACCAGACCTGCCCCCCCCCTTCCATCCCCCAGCTGGCTCCACCCCCTCCCTCCCCCCTCCGTACCAAGACCCCCCTGCCCCCCCTCCCTCCCTCCCTCCCTCCCCCTCCCCCCCCTCCTCCCTACCTCCTCGACTTAGAACCCCCTCCCCTCCCTCCCTCCCTCGACCCCGCCCTCATCCCCGCCCCTCCCCCCCCCCTCTCCCTACCCAGCTTCCCTCCCCCCTTCCTCCCCCGCTCGACCCCGCCCCCACCTCTCCCTCCCTCCCGCCCCTTCATCCTCTCCTTCTCCTCCCCTCCTGGCAGGAACCTTTCTCTCTCTAGTTCCTCTCTCTTCAAATTTTAAAAAAAAAATCTAGATAAGAATTAATCAAAAAAATTTGCAAGTACCTGGAAAAAGTTTGTAAGTTTGCTCTTTCTTGCTTTCTTGCTCTTCCTTCCTTGCTTTCTTGATCGTCCTTGCTTTCTTGCTTCAATGAATGAAATGAGGGGAGAATGAATGAAGAAGGAAGACTATATATAAGAAAAATTAGGTTTTCCTTCTCCTCTCCTATTGGCTTTCCATTCTTCCCCTCTCTCCAATTGGCTTTTCATTTATCCCCTCTCCCATTGGCTCCCATTACTCCCCCTCTCCCATTGGACCCCCATCCCTCATCCCAATCTTCCATTAGCCCTCCCCCCATCCATTTCTTCTTCCTCCCCCATTGCCACCACTCCCATCCCACATTTCCACCACGTCCCATACTCCTCCCATTTCCCAAAATCCCATATTTTCGCATCTCACCCTCCTCTTTTTCATCCCCTATTAACTCCCCTCACTCATTTCACTCCCTTATTATCCTACTCCCCTATTACCTTCCCCTCTCCCATTCCATTCTTCCCTCCCCACTCTCACTTCCACTTCCCATTACTCACTTGCCATTTGAAAACTATTAATATATTATTATACTATTTTTTATACTTATTATCATACACCCCTATTACTTCCCTCTCCCATTCCACTCCTCCCTCCTCACTCCCACTTCCACTTCCCATTACTCACTTGCTATACACATTTGCAAACTATTAATATATTATTATATGATTTTTTATACTATTTGCAAACTTACATGTGGGCAAAATCACAGGTGTCAAAGCGATCCTATTGTGGTCATACAACAACTGTGCTTTTATTCAAGGGTGTATTTATCCTCATCAACAAGCTTATTTACTCAAGGTATGAAGTGCATAATTTGTGCACTAGGTGTTTACTTTGTTGTATCAAAATTGTTTGCCACACACACACACATATACACATACCGAGAATTTTCTAATATTATTGCATCTACATTTCTCCGATGGGCACAAAACTTTGTACACACCTCAACCTAGGTCGTATTGACTTGCATACAAAGTGGTGCACCCATCCCATAAGTACTTGTTCGGATAAGACACCTCCAAATGTATTTTATGACGATTGTGCATAACACTAGGAACAAAATGGTGTATAATGTGAGATCGACTATGCAAAGCATATCCAATGGACACAAGACTTTGTACATTCCTCAACCTAGGTAGTATTGACTTGTGTGCAAAGTGGCATCCCTATCCGATTAGTACTTGTTTGAAAAATACACCTACGATCGTGTTTTTTGACGGTTGTACATGACACCAAGGCCAAAAACGGTATTTAATACTCAATCTACCATGTAAAGCATATCCGATGGGCACAATACTTTGCACATGCCTCAAAAGCAGTGGTATGGTATTTCATGCAAAGTGGAACGCCCATTCAATAAGTACTTGGTATGATGTTACACTTATTAAGAGCGTGTTCTTTGACGGATGTGCATAACACTAGGGGGAAAATGGTGTATAATGTGTGATCCCCCATGCAAAGCATAACTGATAGACACAATACTGTGCACGCACATCAACCTAGTTGAAATTGACTTTCTTGCAAAGTGGCTCCCCCATCTGACAAGTACTTTTTAGAATATCACACCTAGGACCATGTTTTTTATTGGTTGTTGTCCATGACACTAAGGCAAAAACGCTAATTTATGCTTAATCGACAATGCAACGCATATGCCATCATCACAATACTTTGCACACATCTCAACCTAGGTACTATTGACTTACATGCAAAGTGGCATGCCCATCCCATAAGTACTTAGTCAAATAACACATCTAGGACCGCGTTTTTTGACAGTTGTGTATGACACTAAGGCCAAAACAGTGTTTAATGCTTGTTCGACAATGCAAAGCATATCCGATGGGCACAATACTTTGCATGAGTCTCAACAATTATGGTATTGCATTGCATGCAAAGTGGTACACCCATCTGATAAGAAGTTGGTCAGATAACACACCTAAAAGCATGTTTTTTTATGGTTGTGCATGACATTGAGGCACAAACGGAGTTTAATACGTGATATATCATGCAAAGTACATCTGATGGGCACAATACTTTGCACCCACCTCAACCTAGGTGTTATTGAGTTGCATGAAAAGTGGCGTGTCGGTTAGATAAGTACTTGATCCGATACCACACCTAGGACCGTGTTTTTTTACAAATGTGCTTGACACTAAGGTAAAAACGGTGTTTTATGCTTGATCAACAATGCAAAACATATCCGATGGGCACAATACTTTGCACACACCTTTAAATAGGTGGAATTGACTTACATACAAAGTGGCACGCCCATCCCATAAGTGCTTGATCGGATAATATACCTAGCAGTGTGTTTTTTAACGGATGTTCATGACACTAGAGCAAAAATAGTATTTAATGCTCAATCGACCATGCAAAGGATATCTGATGGGCACAACACTTTTCCTACACCGCAACCTAGGTGGTATTGAAATGTTCTCAAAGAGGCACATCCTTCCGATAAGTACTTGGTCAGATAACACACCTAAGGGCATGTTTTTTTACGGATGTGCATGACACTAGAGCAAAAATAGTATTTAATGCTCGATCGACCATGCAAAGGATATTCGATGGGCAGAACACTTTTCGTACGCCTCAACCTAGGTGTTATTGAAATGTTCTCAAAGAGGCGCACCCATCTGATAAGTACTTGGTCAGATAAAACACCCAAGAGCGTGCTTTTTTGCGGATTTGCATATCACTAGAGAAAAAATGGTGTATAATGCATGATCGACCATGCAAAGCATATCTGATGGTGACAATACTTTGCACGCACCTCAAAGTAGTTGAAACAGACTTGCATGCTATAATTGCTATTTTACCTCTTTGGTTCAATACAAAACTTGGGTCTTATGGCATCATGTCTTTTTTCTATTTATTAAAAGTTTTAAAAATTTTGTGCATAATGCGAGTGACAATGTTATTTTCATGAAATATTTAAGTCTCCTTTCATGGATTTATAAATTTATCACATCAAGGAAAAACGTCAAGGAAAAATATTAAAAATAATTAAATTAACAAATAACTTAGATATAGCTAGAATTTCTAATATAGGATTATTTCAAATTCTTGCATGTTGGTGCAAAAGTATTGATTGAAAAAACAATATTTTTATGTGAATATGATAGTGTCACAAAGTGAACTTTTGATTTGAAAAGAATATTTTTAGAAAGTAAAATTTTGATTTGGGAAGGATATTTTCACAAAGTAAAGTTTTCATTTGGGAAGGATTTTTGGGCTTCGTCCAAAAACAACACAAAAAGTCCAAAATGAATGAAATAGGTATTATCATTCATACACATGGTATTTACAATGATCCATTCCACTCATCCTCTTAATCCCATACAATATCTTAGAAAATAGAAATAAGTGAGAGCCACTAGGCTATCACTTGATACTCAAACTTTTTTTTAACAAATGTCAAACAAAAAATATCAATTTTTGGCATTGATGAGACTGACAAAGCTACACTGAAATGCCTTTATAGCTAGATGAACAGTCATGTTTGCAAACATACTGAGAGGAAACACAAGATGAACTCAAAACACCATGTACTGAAAAAATATTGGAAAATATCATATACTAATAACCATCGATAACTGTAGTAAATACAACGATGAAATGTGTAGAGATCACAACCTCAATGCAACCATGAACTCGTAGGTAGAACCCCCTGTAGGATCAAAAAGAACCTTGCCTGCCAAAGATGGAGTGGATGCCCTAGAGGTTTGAATGGGACCTTGGATTCTTCACAACAATTCCTTACAAATTTGATATTTGAGGCTGTTAGACACCATCAGACAAAACCTCCTCCTTCCACACGCTTTGTTGTCTTTCAAATCCTGTTTTATACTGTCGAACGCCACTGCGTGGTCTCTTCCCTTTCATTAACCAAGAGCCTTCTCTTAGACTTTGCTCTGCTATACCAGCCTGCTGTCGTGATGAGTACCCTAAAGCTTCCTCAAGAAACCAAGAGCTTCTTTGACGTCCAAATCATTCAGATCAACACAACCTGCATACGGCTGTTTCTTCATAAAAATGGCGCGCTCTAAATTGCTTGCAGCTGCTCGTACCTAGAAATCGATTTCCAGTGCTTCCCACATGATTAGCTACTGGCACACCAATCCTTCTCTACTGGTTTTGCCACCTCGCATTTCCAGAGCGGCAACAACCTCAAATACGTGATTTCTTGTAGCCAGACGTAGAAAAAACAAGAGCACATTGCATGAGCCTCCAGTATACTGGCTCCTCGAAACCACTGCTATCTATCGCCAGACCTCCAGTTCTACTGGTCACCTCAATCTTAAGATAACACTCAGAAGAGAAGAGCTTCCATCATTAACTGCAGCATCTGCTGGCCTGTTGTGAGCATTTACGAGCCCTCCAAAACCATGAGCTCCTTTACCAGCTGCGCGACGCTGCAACTTGTTACGTGATGTTTTTTTTGCCAAAGCTGGCCAATCCACCTGTGCTAAGAATATCACTGGAGCAAAGCTCCCTCAATCAATTGTGAATCCTCTAGAACACAAAACTGCAACTGTGAATCAGTCGCCTCCACATCCTCTGAACTTGCATAATACTGCTTCTGCTGGTCGTGAACTGGGAAGCCTCGAAGACTTCTCTGCCTTGATCCATGATCAACTAATCTAGAGCCAAACTTTCATGAATCACTGAAATAAACCTCTTCAACCATCAACCTGGCAGGTTGATGCGCACACAACTCGTGAACCAGAAACAAAGCTTTCTTAATAATATTGGCCACCCACTAAAACTGATGGTACTACTAGGAGCTCAACGATCTCCTCACAACCATGCAATTGAGATGAGCCAGAAGCTCATCAAACATGATCAACTACCCTCTACCTCATTAGACAAGCAAGAAGATGAATCTGAACCAAGGCCATCCACCCTCCTTATAGGGATTAACCAGTAGTTCCATTAACCCACGTCCTTCCTTTTTCATGCAAAACTTGGCCATCAATTGGCTCCTTTTATCTCCACTATTGAGAGCCATCCCTTTAATGTTCTTTCCTTGTGGCCCACTCTTTCCGTCTGTAATTGTGCAAAGCGCTCCTTATCTGCAGTCTTTTAGGAAAGCACTAGTCCTTCTCCAGTGCCTTAGTGTCCACTTTCTCCACCATCCATTCCATGTTCCAGTGCAAGATCCAAGGTCCACATCCAACTCCATGGGTCATCCAATCATCAATGTGGTCACAAAGTTCTTGTCATCATCTCCTGCAATCAGGGTTCTTCATACAAGCGCGTAGTTATTTCCAAAAATATATAAATTCAATACAAAAATCTTCTCAAAAAATAGAGGAGGCCAAAGTCATGGTATTCTCTAGCTACTATCTTCTATCCTATCCATCCTAGCTACATGTGCATGTATCAGTGCTACTGCCTTCTACATGTGAGTGCTCTTATATGTGATTTACATAGCATATTTCATTTGATACAAAAAGATACCAGTCGCACAAAAAAATCCCATCATATTTTGCCCTTCCCCCAACTACTAGAGCATGCACATGCTCAGTAGCACATGTCCTGTCATCCTATGTCATCCTGGATCAAATGGAAAAGATGAAATTGACCATTGCTTTAGCTTGATAGAGGGGATGGATTCTCCAGGATCAAAGACCTGCTTGCTTTCTTTGACACCTTCATGCTTCCAGCTCTTGTTTTTGTGATGCCATATTCTGCTATGCCTCACTTCATCTTCAATATGTTCCTGCACTGAGTAACCACTTGTATGTTCTATCTCAACAACATCAAGATATCTTTCTTTATCTACTATAAAGTCATCCTTCTTGGTATCTTTTGAGAGACTATTGCATTCTTGAACATCCTGCATATGCTCCACCTCTATTTCTTCTACTAAGTTCATAAAAGCAAACCATTAATTTTACCTTCCAATTCATCCTCACCATCCTCAGCTTCAACTTTAACATCTGGCAATAGCATTCCCACTTCATCCCCACTTGAATCTATGATGTCACTTTCACTCTCACTCTCTTCCTCAGTCCCACTTGAGCTGGCTTCACTATCTTCTCTTTCTTCTTCTTTTTCCTCTAGGAGCTTTCTGTCCACCATGCTGAACTTTTCCTATAACCCTTTTTTATCCCAATAGAGTAAGCATTCCCTTCCCCCAATCGTGGACTGCTTTCACTAGTCTCAACTGCGGCCTACCAAGATTAATGGAAAAGCTCCCATCCCGGCTGGCATGACATGGCAATCAACTTTCACATCAATCCCAAAAACCCTCACATCCATGGCATTCAAGATCCCCAGGCATTTCACTTTGGAATGATTTGCCAGTTTGATCTTGTATCCTGATACTCCATTTACACATCAGGCTGCCTTTCATCTATCTGTCCTTTCCCTTTATCCTCTGTTATCAAACCACTTGTTCCAAGCATTCCCTTTATCTCTATTCCATAATCCTTTGCATGATTATTCAAATTGCTTGGCAAAGGGAACATGTCTCCTCCTCTACGTGGAGGCTTATCACAATTTGGACTAGTGTGACCCCAATCCCCACAATTGTAACAACTATAGGGTTCAAACCTTCTCTAATTTGCTCCTCTTCCTATTCCTGGATCCAGCCTGTTCCCTAGATTTTGATATGGTGGCCTGGGTCCTCTTCCTTGTCCTCTTCCTGCACCTCCCAAAAGATTGAGACTAAGATTTTTGAACATGTCAACCACCTCATGCATTTCTTTATGCAACCTGTCATTCTCCGTATTCTTTGTTTCTGACGGTGCAACCAAAGTGCTCATAGCATGTTGTTCTTCCCTCCTTGGCATTTGCTATACTCCTATGGTCCACTACTCCATTCTGATCATCTTCCACTCTTTTTCTTTTGCCAGATGCACAGCTTCCTGGAAATTTGCTATAGGTTTTAGTTCCATTTTCATCCTCAAAGGGCCTCTAAGTCCTGAAATGAATTTCTCCTTCTTTAACATGGCAGGTGGCTGCACATTCCCTAGTGACACACACCAATGATCCCACAACCTGAAGTCCTGAATATATGCATCAAGGGGACCCTTTTGCACAAAATTTTGTATTTCATGCCACAACTTATTCGGTGTTATGGAAATTATATTTTCTGATATATCTTTCTTTAGATATTATTATTTTAGTCAAGTCTGACTATGGCAAACTACTACAACCCTTACACAGCAGAATAAAGAAAGACTTGAGATCTCACAACAAAAAAATCAACTGCCAACTCACTCCATGCATGCATGTACAAGATCACTAAGATGATAATTTATTGGATAAGCTTAAGGTGCAGGATACTTTTCAAAGATTGACTTTATCAAATAGGGATAGAGAAGAGTGATCAACAAAAAACTACATTTCCAACTGAAAGGGTTATATGAAGATCCTGTCATGCTCTTTGATCACATGCATGCACCAGCCAATTCACATTTCTTTTTTCCTTTTTTTTAAATCCTTGGTCTTGTTTGATGATATGATAATCTACAGCAAGAATAAAGAGGAGCATTTCGTGCATACTAGGGAGTTTTTTGAGATGGACAGATGGAAAGGGTTGAGAAGTGGGTGGGAAGGGTATGCTTAGATTCTTTCGTCATGACACAGGCAAGGCTTGGGATAAACGGTCTTTGCCATGCTAGATGGTCAGTATTGTGGGTGATTCCATGTTGATATTGATGTCGCTAGTGTTATTGGTGTTGTGCTTGATTATTGTGCTTTGAGCGCGGTTATGTTGGGATCAGTTGATTTGGTGATTCATTCAATCGATTGTTAATAACTAATGTAATTGGCAGCTTGAGTACAGGTGATGGAACTCATAGCGAGGATTGGAGTTAGTGCAAGGGTATCGATTGAGGTGTCGCACAGCGCATTATATATGGCCATGGGCCAATTTTGTATTTGTTTTATTATTGCAAGTTTGAGCAATATATTTTGTTATGGACATAATTCATTTTGGGCCCTAAGATGGCTATGTAAAGCAAATCCCTCATTTTTGGATGAGAGGAATAATTTTGCCTCCTTGGTGCTTTTATGAAATATCATAAATACTCTAGATGACTAAGTGTGAGCCACTCATCCAGGGGGGGATATTGTACCCATTCTGCTGTCATTTTCATGATGTGATTGTGTTCTCTTTCTCCAATTGATTAAGTGGTGAATTTGTGTGAAGATAATTACCTTCTGGTTTCAATGGTATCGAAGCCTTGGTGATGCTCTTGTGAAGGAGGAAGGCTACCTCGTGGTTTTTAAAAAAAAGACACTTTGGAGAGAGAAGTTTTGTGGAGATTCCTAGAGGACAAGTTCATTCTTATGCAGAATCAGGAAAAAAAATTGACTCGCATGTGTTTTCAAGGAGCTCGAAAGCTTTACTAAAGGCTAAAGCCTTAACTCCTCCCTGCCTAATCTTGGAGCAGCCACCGTGAACATGGGAAGAGACATCATCAAATTTGAGCAGCGTGCCTCAGCCATCACGCCACCCTCTTGCACTATGCAAAGCAGCAGACTCACTACAGAGACCTTGCACCATCTGTCTGCCTTGGGTTGTGCACCCGTTTTGCCTATACTTGCACAGCCTCTTGCCTTGGGATCTCCGCATGCCTACTACAGACTGTCCGGGAGCTTCACCTTTGTGTTGCTCTACAAGACTGCGGCCCACCGATTCCATTAATCCATTGCCTCTGGCCGTTTGACTCCGCGCACAATGCAGCCGTGCATTTAAGCAATCTCATTACATAGAGGGCGCCTCTTCTGTCTCTGCCAGCCTATGTAGCCCGCCTACTCAGCCTACTTCACGTCTGTAGCTCTGTGCATCTGATTATCTCTAGCCTAGCTTGAAGCTGCCAGTCTTGACTCCGTACAATCATAAGGGCACATCATTCAAAGCATTGTCTTGGCTTCTCACTCCGACGGTTCAAGGGAAATTAAGGCAATGTCATGAAGCATTTTGTTTTCCATCTTGCTACAAAGTTTTGGACAATTAAATAGAAGGATCAAGTTAAGAGCGTGATTAATGCAGGAAGTATGTGGCAGGTCTAAAGTCTAAGTTGAGAGCCGATATTAACGTGTTTCATCCTCGCTCACTAAGCTCAACAATTTCTCTTGCAATGAATTGTGAAAGGAAGAATGGGATCCCAAAAGAAGGAAAAGATCAGGAACGGCATGTATCCTTCCATAAGAAAAAGAGATTTGATAAAAAGCCCTTCTTTAAATCTAAAAATGGTTTTGTACCATAGAAGACAGATTCTTCTTGGAAGGTGGGACTTTTCCAAATAAAGAAATAAGGTGTTTCAAATGCAACAAGCTGGGACACATAGCCACTGAGTGTCCTGAAAGAAAGAAGACCTCGACGGAAAAAGTGCACATGATTGACGATGAAGCAGCCAAGCAAGAGGGAGTTAAGTATAATTGTCATGCTCTTCTAAAGATGAAAGGTTTCATTAATGGCAAAGAGGTTGTTATTTTTCATGACGATGGTAGTACACATGATTTCATTTTAGAATGAACCTTAGCAAAGCAAAACATAGAGTCTTTCCCATCTAACTATAAGGTCAAAGGTGCTTTTACCAAAACAAAATACAATTGCACTAGAGAAGTCAAGAATCTTGAAATTTCAATCAAACCCTACAAGGATACACGAGACTTTCTAGTGGCACCCTTACAGGGAGTGGACATCATCTTAGGAATGCCATGGAGGCCTCAATACAGTCCTAAGATAGATTACGGTTCACATTAGATGTGGATTGAGAAGGACAGACAAGAAATATGTCTGAAAAGCTCAATGAAATTTGAGGTCAGTCCTTTACTCAACCACACACAAGCCAAAAGAGCAATTAGAAAACATGAGAAGACATATCTTATTTTGAATACGGTTACGGCTACTCAGCCAAACACTAAGCCTATGCACCAAAAATTTCTTTCTCAAATTTTTGATTGTTTCTTAGAGGATTTACCGCCTAGACTACCATGTTCTCGACCTAAAGATCATAGGATAGAAATCCTACCGGGAAATACTCCACCTTGCAAAGCTCCTTATAGAGTCAACCAGCTAGAGCAAAAGGAAATACAAAAGAAAGTGGAGGAATTGATAGAGAGAGGATTGATAAGACCCAACAGTTCTCCTTATGGAGCACTTGTCTTATTTGTCAAAAAGAAAAATGGAACCTACCGAATGTGCATAGACAATCGTGCACTGAACAAAATCACAGTGAAGAACAGATACCCAATCCCTAGGATTGATGATCTTTTGGACAAATTGAAAGGGGCCAAGGTCTTCAGTAAGATAGATGTCGAATCCGGCTATCATCAAGTTCGTATGGTAGAAGAGGATATATACAAGACTGCTTTTAGAACTCAAATGGGACATTATGAGTTCTTAGTTATGCCTTTCGGGCTAACTAATGCTCCAGCTACTTTTAGTAGAATGATGAACTGAATCTTTCTTAAACACCAAGACTGTGTGGTAGTATTTTTCTATGATATTCTAGAGTTTAACAAAGATGTCGAGGAGCATAAAGAACATCTGAAGCTAGTCTTTTCACTCTTGAAAGAAAATCAATTATACATAAATCCTAAAAAGAGCAGTTTCTTTCAAGATCAGATAGAGTATTTGGGTCACATTGTATCCGTCGATGGGATTCGAGTAGATCCAAAGAAGATTGAGTGCATAGTCACATGGCCTAAACCTTGAGATATACATGAATTGAGATCATTCTTGGGATTGTGTAGCTTTTACAAAAAGTTTGTCAAGAATTTTGCATACATTACACATCCGTTGACAGACCTTCTTAGAAAAGCTAAGCATTTTTTATGGACCGAGCATCAAGATAAACCTTTTACAGCTTTGAAAGAAGCTCTCACACAAGCTTATGTGTTGCAACTACCCGATTTCTCTAGACCATTCTTTGTAGTTGTAACCAATGCTAGTGGATATGGAATTGGAGCCGTACTTATGCAAGATGGACATCCAATAGCATATGAGAGCCGAAAATTAAAACCAGCAGAATGCAATTATAGCACATATGATAAAGAATTAACCACGATTGTGCATGCCTTACGAATGTGGAAACGTTATTTGATGGGATCTGACTTTCTTATCAAAACCGATCAATAAAGTGTCAAGCATTTGTTGACTCAGCCACTTATATCTGATAGGCACATCAAGTGGGCATCATTTATACAGAGTTTTCAGCCCATGATTTAGTATCAACCTGGAAAGGAAAATGTAGTTGCTGATGCTCTTAGTAGAAAGCCAAGTATTAATCACATCACTGCTGTAGAGACCCAGCCTTTTCATGGTATGAAGAATTCTTATCAAGGAGATCTAGACTTCTCTGATATATGGAACAAATTAGAAAATAACAATTGGAATCCTATATTGGACTATTCATGCAATGATGGACACCTCTTTTATCAAAAGAAATTATGCATCACTCGACCCTTTAGACAAGTTGTAATGGAGGAAATGCACCAACCACCATATATGGGACATAGGGGAGTGACTGCCACTTTACATGTGATAGCAAGAGAATTCCATTGGCCTACTATAAGAAAATATGTGGCTAATTTTGTAGCCAAATGAATCACTTGTCAGAAGATCAAGAGTTACAAAGGAAAGACCCCAGGATTGCTTATGCCTTTGCCTATTCCTATGCAACCTTGGGAACAAATATCCATGGATTTCATAACAGGTTTTCCTACTACAACGAATCAAAATGATATGATTTGGACGATAGCAGATCGCTTTAGTAAGCAAGCTTATATCATCCCATGTAAGAAGACTTTAACAGATTAGCAAGCTACACATTTATTCGTCAAGCATATCTTTGTTCATCATGGCTTGCCCTCGGCTTGCCAAAGATTATAGTGTCTGATCGAGATTCGAAGTTTTGCAGTAATTTTTGGACTGCATTATTTCATAATCTAGGCACTACGTTAGACTTCTCATCAGCTTTTCATCCAGAATCAAATGGACAAACTGAGGTTACAAACAGTACTATTCTAGATATGATAAGAGCTTATGCTGAAAGTCAACCAAAGACTTGGGACAAATACATTCATCTCTTACAGTTTGCTATTATTTATGGGAAGAGCACCCTTTGAGATTATTTATGGGAAGGTTTTACCTATTCCTATCACACGATTGACCTATAGAGTGGAAGAAGCAGATGCATTTACCCATGACTATCAAAATATTCTCAAAGAGGTTCGAGAAGCCATTGCAATCGCTCAAGAGAAGTACACAAAACAAGCTAATAAGAAACGGAAAAACATGCTTTTTAAAGAAGGTGATTATGTACTTCTTCGGATTGAGAAAAGAAGATTGAAGAGTGTTGAGAAATGGCCAGTAATCAAGATGTCACCACGTTTTTATGGACCATTCAAGGTGATTCAAAAAATCAATAATCTAGCTTATAGGCTTGAATTACCTAATAATTGGAAAATACATAATGCTTTCCATATCAGCCTCTTAAAGCCCTTCAAAGGACCTTTACCTATTCATCCCGTCTATGAAGAGGCTCCATTGGTTGTTGATGAAGAAGAAATTCTAGAACCTAAATGCATTGTTGATCATCAACAGACCTCGACTCAAAAAGGAAATGTCTATACTAAATACTTGCTCAAATTTAAGAACCATCTAAGAGATGATGCTCAATGGATGCCAAAGTGGTTCTTTCGAACTTTTTTAGACCTCCTTAGTTCCTATAATCAAACACGCAACTGAGGTCAACAGTTGCAATCCAAGCAAGAGGGATTTTATGGAAATTATATTTTCTGATATATCTTGCTTTGGATATTATTATTTTAGTCAAGTCTGACTATGGCAAAGTACTACATAGGAGCACACCGGACGTGGCGGGGCTCCTAGTGGATACTTTGTGTGGCTAGAGAGTGCACGGCTCCTTCAAGTTGACATGGCGGTACATTATGTTGTAGAGTCTGTTGTTGGAATAGAGGCTCGAGTATAGTGTCAATACTTTGTGGGGCCAAGTCATGGATTGGAGCTTGAGCTTGCTTCTCAGTCTCAAATTGAGCTTGTTCCTTTTGTACTCATTGTTGAAGTGCCTGAAATCAAGCCTTCTCCACTTTTGCACTTGGGTATGGAGCTTCTTTTATTTGAGGCTCGAGTGCTGATGTGGATGATCTTGGCTACTCATTGCTTGGCGGAGGTAGAGGCACTTGTGCTTTCTTGTGAAGAAGTCATCTTGGTTGGATTGGAATGTTAGGGTCCTTGGTGGCCTCTTTCTATAGGCATGTAATTACATTCATAGGTTGTGATATTACGCTTGCCAACCCTAGACCTTGATGGTCTGCCCCAATAATGCCGATTGGGATGTCAAGCTTAGCCTCAATTTGTTGTGGGACCTTATTTTTCATGGGACAATCCATATAGGCATGTCCTATGCCTTAATCTTTGCAGATTGGTTGGAAAGTAGCAGGGCTCCCACAATGAGGGCACTCTGCAATCCGGTGATTTTCTCCACAACCATAGCATGATATGTGTTGGGTCATACTTGATTGGTGCTCGATTTATGTTGGGTTGTACTTGATTTGCTTAGATTGGTATTAAACCTTTTGTGCCTTCTACATAGTACACTCAGTACTTGGCTTCATACTTGAATGGTGAGTCTACTTCCTCAGCTTGTAGTTGTTGTATTGGAACTAGTTGAGGAGCTAGATTTGGCACTATTGGATATGGTCATGGATTCGGATTCCTGAGTAAGTGTGGGACTTGTGCCCGAACGGGAACAAGATTCAACCTCAAAGGTGGGGGCACTTGTACAAGTGCCACTTGCTTGTACACTAGCATGGGTGCCGGTTGGTATTCTTGAGGTCAAGGTGGGTTGTTGTGCATGTTGAAGATGCAACTATTTTCATCATGGCCCCACCGACTATGCAGATATGGCACCACGACCTTGGCATTGGATTTACTTATGTAGTGATACTTGCTCTTAGGATCAGACATTCATTTGCTATATGATTGGCCATGCAGTGTGGGCAGCATACATTTTCTCACCGTGGATAAGTCTGAGGTGGCAACTAAGATAAGTGAAGTTTTTGTTCCATAGCCTGCATCATTTCTTCTTTTAGATTGGCCTCCATTAGATGTTTCGGTAATAGATTTGGATTTGCCTTTTTTACAGTGCTTATCTCGTGCACTAGATCTTCCATCGTCACCGCTGGTGTCAGAGTCGGTCATGCTATCCTCGATATCAATGGCTATCATGTGAGCAGCACTAAATGTTTAATAACTGCTAATATTTTTCATGTCTTTGTGGATTTCCTTCCTTAGTCTTGTAATGAACCAGGCCGTGAGGTACTTTGCATCGGGGCATGGGTCACATTTGGCAATTAATTGTTTCATCTTGCCTAGGTACATGCATACATCTTCTCGATGACCTTATTCGATCTTGCTTAGTTGAAGAGCGGGATCATCTTGTAGTTTTTCCATTTGAAAGTGCCTCTTGAATTCTGTTTGCAGCAGGTCCATGTGACTCTCTCTTCCACTAGGAGGTCTAGGTACCATTCTGACGCTTCATCGGTTAAGGCCATGGGGAACTAAGCGACCTTGGTTTCATTGGATTGATCTCCACCCGCTCGGCATGTGGCATCAAAATGCGGGAGGGATCGGGCTGTGGATCACCCCTACCATTATATTTGGGAAGTTTGAGTTTGCCCAGGGGGCGCTTGTCTTGATTTTTACTATTGCTACCAAAATTGTTGCAATTAAAGAAATTGTTCCCCTCTGCATTGAGGTCAATATCCCCATCATCGCGAGACGGCGTCCAACCATGTTGTGGCATGGAGGAGTCAAAGGGATTTCTTGAATATTAGGCGGAAATTTGGGGTAGAGGATTGTCAGACGTGGTGGTTGCAGAGGAGTTGTATGCGAATTAGGTGAGCGTTGATGTCAGAGGCATTGGTCGGGGAGTGCAATTGCATGCAACGGTTGTCTCTACCACAAGTGCAGGTGTTTATGTAATTGTATTAGGAGGGTTAGAGATGTGTTAGTGTCGTAGAGACCACCATGTTTAATAATGTGCCTAGGATTATCCCACCTATGTAGGGAAATGTGTCGGTGAAGATGGATCGTCAATCAAAAGTCATAGCGTAAAGATATGAGCGAATTAATGCGAATTGAGACCCACACAGGGGTGCAAATTAACGAGTGCTAGGGATGCCTAAATGGTGTGCGATGCCACGTAGCATGATGTTTTCATGTGTGAAATAGTGGTTCAAACCATGTCCAGTTTGCCAAACGGGCGAGATATGAAGGGTTGAAGTATGGGTTAAATGGGGTCTTTTGGGTGGGGGGGTCCTTGGTCTATAAGTATGGTGTGAATAGTCCTAAACTCTAACTGGGTACCTTTGCAAAGATATCTCTTGATTATTGTGGGTATGCGCCACCTTGGCATTATTAAAATAGTGGAAATAGTGATAAGTATGCTAGATGGGGGTCACCTACCTTTGTTAATGTCTAGAATGAACTTGTTCCATATGTGCCAAAGTAAAAGCTTAGGTTCTTCTATGGCAATAGATATGTGCTAGCTATAGGTTTCCAACATTAGAGTATGCAGTGTTTATGCCTTCTTGTGAACAATGTTTGTCGAAGAACAATTTTGGATAAAAAGTTGGCCTTTTTTCTTGCTACAAAGTTGTATATGACTTTCTGCGAGATCATTGCTTTATGCGTTTCTAGAAATGCACTATTTGAAGTGCAATTTTGGAACTATGGGAATCAGTTTTCAGCAATTATAGAGCCCAACTTTGTTTCTTATAGCAAAGATATATATGTTTCAATGTAGGAACACTATTTTACTTTGTGTGTGCAAGTGTATTTTGCTAGATTTTGTTTCAAGTATTATTTTGGAATTGGTCAAGATAGTTTTATGGTGGTGTGCCAATGATTTAACAATGTTCATGGGCCAATGGTTCTTGCTTTCTAGTGTTTGTGGAAATATATATGCTATTTTATGATGCTATTGCACAGTTGCCACACTATTCTTTGGCATTGCTTACGTTCTTTCTAGACTTTTGGCGTGCATATACAAGGGTATGAATCTTGAATATGGCATGGGTAGAGGGAAGGGGGGGGGGGGGCTATTTGCTCGTTGTGTTGTCTTTTAGTATTGTTTAAGTTTCCCTTGACTCCTTGGCATATAGTGTTTGGCATGTGTGTATGTATGGATTCCAAAAATGACATAGGTGAATGGAAGAAGCTATTTGTGTAGGTCTAGAGAGAAGTACTGTTAGCCAAAAAAGAAATTAGGACAAGAGGCTAGACACTAAGCATGGTGATGCTCAAGGGCCATAGAGGAAAGGAGAATGTGAGGGCAAAACATTATCATGGGAGGGGAAAAAGGGATTAAGAGGGGAGGGAAAGAAGAAGGAGACTATGGCACAAGGGGAAAGGGAGAGGGGGAAGAGAAGCATGTACATGATGGGAGGAGGAATGTAAAGATAGACACATCAAGGGAAGAGGGCCATGCTTTATTTAAAAGGAAGGGAAGGGGGAAATCAAAGTACTAGCTAGGTGGCTTTACAAGAATGAGCGTGTCTCATCAAGGAATAGCCCTCTCCTTTTATAGCCAAGAGAGGGGGTCTCTCCCAATAAATACATCCTCCCACATGCATGGTGTGTGTGGAAGAGTCTCCTATGTGGGCTAGGTAGTTACACACTCTCAATTGTGTGTGATAATGCTTGGCCACATTTTTCCACATATATCAACTCCCATATCCCAAGTCTATGATACTCCCTTGGTCTCTTCCCAATTTTATAATACGTTCAAACATCTAGGAGGACCAGTGGAGGGTCGTCGGCACAAGGAATCTTGCCACCTCATCCTACTTTTCCCATTATTTAACTTGCACTCTTGGACCTTCTATACCTCCCCCACATGGGCCTATCCTATATGGAGGGAATAACCCAATATAATATCCATCTCCACCTATTTTATATTACTTCTCCCATGGACTTTGAGCCATATCTCACTAAATGCAGCCTAGGTGGAGGGATGGCACATGGAGGAGCCATGCCACCTTACATTTTATAATATTACTACCATGGATTATGTACAACACAACTTATGGGTCCTCTTACATGGAAGGGTGGCACATGGTCATGCCCTGCTACCACCTCAACCCTGCGCCTTATGCACTCCATATTTTATTATACTATTGCCACACATACAAGCACACACTCATATTTATGCCTTTTTACTTTGGTCAAATTTATCCATAACAGTTCCCCCCCCAAGCAGGGAATGCATAACATTTCCATGCCTGGGAAAAAAACAACAAGGAAAAGCCTGAGATCCCTTTTGTTGAACACCTTCCTCTCATGTGGTTTCTGGAAATGATCTTGGATCTCAACAGATCCAAGAGTCTGTGTTCATTTACCGTTATACTTTCCTCGATCAAAACATTCTGTGGTGTCACTGCCATCTCCTCATGCCCATTTTACTTTCCTCGATCAAAAACAATCTGTGGTGTCACTGCCATCTCCTTATGCTCGTTATACTTTCCTCGATCAAAAACAATCTGTGGTGTCACTGCCATCTCCTCACACCCTGGATCAAATACAAACCGGTTACTACTCAAAAGGGCCACAAAACCCGGATGCTACATCAAAGCACATAGGAGTGGGTCACTCCCCCCAGCTTGGGATGGAAGGACCTCCAAAACATACTCCCCCCCATACGGAGGGAAATCTATCATTTGATAGAAAACACCATTCCACATTGACTCTTGAAAGAATAATTTGGAGCTCCTTTCCAAATCAATCATGGGATCATACCTTAGGAAATCATCAAGAGATACCATCAAGACCTTTTTAACATGCATCACATCCATCAACTTCTTGGCCTCAACTTCATCCTTACTGCTCAACACTTCATCTAACACCATGACTTTCTCATCAATAAGCTCATCCCATAGTTGGTTACATTGTTCTTCAATATCCATCAAAGCATCTTCTGAGCACATTTCAAACATCTCTACCATGCTATCACCACATATAATCACATCAGGTTCCAAGAGACTCACAACATCAAGGGGAGAAGAAGGGGTGAGGATTTTACCGCTGTCGGCCCCTACTGTCAAGACTTCGAGCTCATTGATGCTTTCATCATCGAACAATCCATCAAGACCCTCGAATTCTTTATCATAAGAAAAATCCAAAGGAGGAGAAAGAGAACCTGAAGGATTCAATGCAATCTGGTAGGGTATGTGAAGTCCATATGGCTCATTATCATCTGCGGATTCACTACAGCTTTTAGAGGGAATTGATTCACTATCATTGCCACATTCAATCTCATCATTATCTGACCCCCCAGTAACTGATCTGGAAGTCTCCATGAGATGCACTTGAGGAACATTTGGACACTTTGAGCGGTAGTGCCCCTTTGGATTGTAACCATGACAAACCAACTAGGACTTATCATGTGGAGCAAGAGTAGCCTTACTTTTTAATTCCATCAATTCAATGCGAAGCTCATCAATAATCTTCACAATATCAAGAGTTGGAGGTACACCAATAGGGGTAGGGGATACATATTGCAGAGGAGGGGGAGAAGATGGGGGAGGGAGAGGTTTTGCTAAGATGGATCCACCATGAGACACCTTGACTGTTGTTGCAAAAGGGAAAGGAGGAATGATGACTAAATCACTTGACATTCTATCAAACTTCACTGCAATTACCTTTGCAAGCTCCATGGTCTTCGGGTCCTCCCACTTCAACTTGAGACGAAACTCATCAACTGAACCAGACACCATATGGCTCAACACATACTGAGTCATTTCAACAACAAACCCCTCATTATCTGGATGCATAGCTACTAGGCAATCCAAGAGCCCAGCCGCTTGATCCACATATCGATGCGCTGTCTCTCCTTCTTCTTGCCTCAACCTCGCTATCAATAGATGAACATTCTTGGAGTCCTCTTCTTTGCCAAAATACTTGACCAATGCTGCAGTAAAATGGGGCTAGCTTTCTTGAACTTCATTAGTTTGCCTTTTGTACCACACCTTGGCAAAATCATCTAAGAATGTGGGAAGAACCAACAACCATCTATCTTCAGTAAGAAAGTTGAGAGAAACACAACATTGCTTAAAGGCCACAAGATACTCACTTGGATTTTCTTCAACCTGTCCACAAAACACATGAATGTCTACCGTGCTTAGAAAATGGAAAAGAGAGAGGTGAAATGAGGCTTATCTATTGGCAAACAATGGAAAGGGGAAGCTTGAACTAAAAATCTGGTGAAGATACATACACATAGCACACATAGGCAAGGTAGGGTGTGACTGGTGTATTGTGAAATATTGTATGAGAAGAATCTTTAGAATAGAATAGCTCATAGACAATCTTAAAAGGGCCAATCCTTATTGGTCGAGGCATGACATTGCATCCATCTTTACAAGCGAGGGTTAGAGACACGGTGCTGCATGAGGTTGTTCATCAAGGCAAACAAGAATGCCATCACAAATGTCAACAGTTGGAGAGCTTGCACATCAGCTTCAGCTTCTTCCAGTTCTTGTAATCGCCATGCTATTTCTTCAAGGGGTGTGCGGTCTGGCATCCTTCTTTAGAGCAATGTCCTCGAGGACATTTCTGATGATCTTTCAAAGTCGGGGTAAACTTGTATCAAATATGCCCAACACTTAGTTTCATGATGACCACAACCTTTGCATTCCTTACGAATGATCACCCTCATTCATGGCTTGCGGCTTTGTTGGAGTGGTGCTTCCACTTGCTTCATGCGTGATTGAAAAAGCTTCACGTGCCAAGAAATCAACAACTAGATTTTGAGCTCAAGGGATATGCTGAAATTTTTACCTCTTCAAATTGGTTGCAAAGTTCCAATGCTTGTCGATGTCATGGAACTAAGCCTTTGCTCCACACCTTTCACCTTCCACTAACTTGTTCACACACAAGTTGAGAATCTCCCTGCACCTCAAGTTGCTTGATGCGATGCTCTTGCACCTTTTGTAGCCCAAAAATGAGTGCCGAGTACTCAGCTTGGTTGCAAGTACTTGCAGGTGCAGACTTGCTATAACAATACTCCTCACCACTCGGTGAAGTGAGCTTCACACCCACACCAGTAGCCTTGGTCGAAGGTTTGTAAGCTCCATCAAATTGAAGGATCCAAGATGTCATCACACCAAGACTAAAATCTAGACATCCCAAGTTTCTTGGTAGTCCAAGATAGGTAGAAGGAGAGGGTGGGGAGAATTCAATACTTGAGCCAAACGTTCAGCACCAAATAAACTTGCGATCCTTTGTTGATAGTTTATCTTTAGACAAAAAAGAATTACAACTTGAAGCTCAAAATGAGGCACAAAGGGTTGATTAGGTACAAAGGGATTCCTTGGTCAAAACATTACCAACCATAGCCGAGGCCTAGAAACCTTTGTAGTGAGATTGAGAATAAGCCATTCAAGATGAGCTTATCCACAAGAATTAATAGGCAAATGCGCCAAATCTCCCCCCAAGCTTGGGGCGCATCCCACCCTTTGAAGAAGTACACCCTTTTAATTACCTCTGAAGCAGCAAGTAGCTTGATCACCGCACAATGAGTAGAATTGAAATCAAAGTCCTTCCAACATATCACTAGTTCTTCACCTTGAATCATCCATGGTGTATCATCCCACCCGTCGTCTCCTTGAGCAATGCACTGTACAATCAGTTGTTGCAGATCTACATGAAAATCAAGAAAGAGATCTCGCCCATTGGTAGTTGTAAGGCGTGGAGGACTAGGCACCAAATCCTTAAACTCGTCAAGAAGTGACATAAATATCCATCCTCCTCGTGTGGCGTGCATCTGTGAAATGAACTTGGAAAAGTTTCGAATTGGCAATCTAGTAGGAGATGTGAATAGAGCACATGAAATGAAATACTTTTTCTTTTTACAGCAAGAGTAAACTCCCCATGGTTAGAGAGTTACAGTTCCCGAGATTTTAATATATAAGTAAAAATCATTACATTTTCATCACTTCCTACTTGTTAGCCCAATGATAAGTCTCCCTTTTGTGAAGGGGGAGGTCTTGGGTTCAAATCCCACTCTTTAATAAAAAGAGAGGAGAGGAGAGGAGAAGGAGAAGAGAAAGAGAAGAAGAGAAGAGAGGGGGGGCGCGGGATCTGTTATAGTTTTGCAAGAACCCAGAAAAACTATCTGCGACCAGAAGACACAGGAGCCCTGAAAACCATCGCGATCTATCTGTGATGCATGTGGGTGTACACAGTGGACGTGTGCACTGTGAATGTGTGCGTAGGAGCTCAAAGGGAGCATAGATGTTACAGTTTTGCAGATGCAACCGGTACGAGTAGAACATTCGCTAGCCAAAATACACATAGGAATTGCAAGCATAAAGCAGGCCGACCGGAAGCACAAAAGTAGGAGATTTTGCAGCTGTAGAGACAAGGAAGGCATGCAGTTTAGAGGTGTAAAAGTAAAGAACTGCGCACGGAAGAGGTCGTAGAGCCGCACCCAGTCATAGGAGTAACAGGTTTTACACCACTAGCCGTGGAGACTTTGATCCCAATAGCCACACCATTTCTGTTAGCCGGAAAAGAAATCAGGACAAGAGGCTAGACACTAAGCATGGCAACACTCAAGGGCCATAGACGAAAGGAGAACGTGAGGGCAAAACGTTATCATGGGAGGGGAAAAAGGGATTAAGAGGGGAGGGAAAGAAGAAGGCGACTATGGCACAAGGGAAAAGGAGAGGGGGAAGAGAAGCATGTACATGATGGGAGGAGGAATGTAAAGATGGAGACATCAAGGGAAGAGGGTCATGCTTTATTTGAAAGGAAGGGAAGGGGGAAATCAAAGTACTAGCTAGGTGGCTTTATAAGAATGAGTGTGTCTCATCAAGAAATAGCCCCCTCCTTTTATAGCCAAGAGAGGGTGTCTCTCCCAATAAATACATCCTCCCACATGCATGGTGTGTGTGGATGAGTCTCCCATGTGGGCTAGGCAATTACGCACTCTCAATTGTGTGCGATAATGCTTGGCCACATTTTTCCACATATATCAACTCCCATATCCCAAGTCTATGATACTCCCTTGGTCTCTTCCCAATTTTATGATACGTTCAAACATCTAGGAGGACAAGTGGAGGGTTGGCACAAGGAATCTTACCACCTCATCCTACTTTTCCCATTATTTAACTTGCACTCTTGGACCTTCTATACCTCCCCCACATGGGCCTATCCTATATGGAGGGAATAACCCAATATAATATCCATCTCCACCTATTTTATATTACTTCTCCCATGGACTTTGAGCCATATCTCACTAAATGCAGCCTAGGTGGAGGGGTGGCACATGGAGGAGCCATGCCACCTTACATTTTATAATATTACTACCATGGATTATGTACAACACACCTTATGGGTCCTCTTACATGGAAGGGTGGCACATGGTTATGCCTTGCCACCTCAACCCTGGGCCCTATGCACTCCATATTTTATTATACTATTGCCACACATACAAGCACACACTCATATTTATGCCTTTTTACTTTGGTCATAACAGTACTCGGCTATTTCTTGTACAGATGATAGAATGATACAACATATTGAATTGAATGATACTTTGTTGGATGCTTTCAAGCAAGGCATTGTACAAAGAATATTAAAAACCTGTGCTCTCAATTAGGGAGCATAAGAAATGTTTATTAAACACAATTTCTTCCTGCAAACCACAACCAAGTAAAAGTGCCACAAGCTAACTTGTAGCAGCAACCAAACAATGAAGCACATGATATTGAATCTTCCCAGTCAAGATGTAGCACCATGTGATTACACCTACAGATGATCTATCATAGGAAAGTATAGCTATACTTAGTTTTTGAAGGTAAAGCATTGGTTGTTGTGCAATGAGCCAATGCTTTGATCCAGGTGCATTTCTAAACCTTGAGAACAAAAAGGCATAATATAACAAATCCAACCTATATAGAAAGCCCAAATGCACTAGCTTATGCAAAATTGCTATGTATTGATGACTAGGCTTAGAGCTAGACAAGTCAATAGAATGCACAAAAGCCCCTATGTCTTCCTTGGTTGTGGTTTGAGCTAACTTGCCCCGATCTTCTGTCCATTCTACTTTAATATCTAGTAATCTATGGAGACACCATGATATTTTAGCCCTCGAATATAACCTTTCAAGTGCACACAAACGTTTTCTAATCCCTTAGCTATTGTGCTTGTCAAGTAACCATTCCCTTCTTAGCATAAAACCTTGGCACTACCAAGCTTTGGATAAACTCACTCTGCGCTAAGAAACCTTCTAAGAAAACTTTTTGTAGTGCCTTAACCAAGGCTATAATAATCTTGCCCAAAGTCCTCAAAGCAATCATCATATAATTGAACCCCAAGTCCTTTTTTTCTAGCCTCTTAGGCTATAAAGCATTAATTGTATAAAAGGGGAAACATTAAATCTAAATGCTACTAGTACAACATGTGCGGGGGGGGGGGGGGGGGGAGGGGTTAAGGAGGGGGGGTGGCCCAAGGGCATGCCCCCTGACAAAATATGAAGAGGGGAGAGGAGAAGAGTGGAGATGAGGAGAGAGGGCATAGCTAGAGACCACACCACAAATGACTAACTATACACTAGATTTAGTTAAAAATGTAGAATATATACAAACCCATTTAGGGTTATGGTTAGGGCATCTAACCCTTTCCTTTATAGCACTTTATATGTGTTAGTGCTATGCACATATGATCACATGATCTTGAGCATGATCTCTCAACACCTTCCCTCAAGATCAACATCATGAAGTAGGCCTTCCCTTAAGATGATGATTCTGGGGAATTGAAGAAGGACTAAACATTACATTCCATCACCCCCCTTTAATGGGAATGTCCTTCCTCTACGTCAAACCAAGAGCTTGTCGGTGTTTCTCGAAAAGCTCTTTACCGAGTGGTTTGGTAAACATGTCTATAACATTCTCTTTGCTATCACAATGTTGCAGTGTGATGTAACACTCTTTCTCTCATGAAGTGCTCTCTGGCATCAAAGTGCTTTGTCCTAGAGTGATATACTGGATTCTTGGCCAATGATTGAACCGATTGATTATCACAGTATATTGTTGTTGGCTTTGACTCATCAAAGTAATCTATTTTTGAAAATAGTCTTCTGAGCCATATAGCCTCACACGCTCTTGTAATGAGTCCTCTATATTCTGCTTCAGTCGAAGACCAAGAAACTATGTGGATCTCCTAGTCTCATGATCTCCGACATAGTCACTATCACAGTATCCATGCAATCTTGGATGACTTCCTCTGTATTCTATTCCAAACTATCTTGTACCTCTAATGTATCTCAAGAATCTTTTGGTTGCATTCCAATGAGGCTAGTGAATTTAGTGCATAACAAATATCTGGTCATGTGATAGTCAGATTTATAAGAGATCTGATGAGTTGCCTGTAGTACCTATCATTGACTGTAGGCTTTTCTAAATCCTTAGTAAGTTTCAAAATCTATTCCATGGGAGTGGCTGCAAGCTTGCAATCTATCATATGCTTCAGGAGAGTGTCAACATACTTGAACTGACTCATAAAAGTGTTGCCTGAATCTTTCCAAGACTCAATTCCAAGACAATAGTGCATAAGTCCAAGATCTTTCATGTCAAACTCTATAGATAAGTTTTGTTTTAGATTTTTAATAAAGCTATCCTTGCTTCTTGTCACAACCAGATTATCTACGCACAAAAGTGTAAGTAATATCTTCCCCTTGAAGTTTGTAGTAGAGAGTATGATCTACATTGGACTTCATGTATCCCAGATCAGTCAAATACTTGTCAATTCTACTATCCCAACTTCTGGGTGCTTGCTTTAAGCCATAGAGACTCTTCTTAAGATGGCAAACCTTATTCTCCTTTCCTGGTTCAACATAACCTACTGGTTGTTGCATGTAGACTTCCTCGTCTAGATAACCATTGGGAAATGCATTCTTGACATCGAGCAGATACACATTCCATCTGCTGAGTGTTGCTAGTAATATCCAGAACCGTATGGAATCTATCTTTGCTACTAGAGCATAAGTCTCATTATAATCTTGACCATATTGCTATGCAAATCCTTTTGCAACTAGCCTAGCTTTATATCTTTGAATACTTCCATCTGGATTGTGCTTCACTTTGTATATTGGCCTTCTTTCCTAGTGGAAGGTCACATAATTCCCAAGTATTATTCTTATACAAAGCATCCATTTCTTCATTCATAGCAGTTTACCATTCTGGCTTGTCTACTACGTCTTCAAAGTACACTGGCCCTTTTGTAGCCATGATAGTAGTCATAAGAGCATAGTTGGTGGTTTCAACCTAAATTGATTTTCCTTTCTGAGCATATGTCAATCTGGCTAGAGGTTTGCTTTCCCTAGTAGACCATTTGAGCTACTGTGGCTCTACTTGGGGTGTTTCTAGCAATTCTGGCTCTTCTTCATCAACCTTTTCTATACATGACTATGAAATCGGTGCTTCTATCTCCTGTGTATTTGAGGTTTTCCATTTTGATTCCTCATCAAAGATTACATCTCTGGAGATAATGACCTTGCAGTTGATGGGATCATACAACTTGTATGCTTTGCTTTCTTCACTATAGCCAACCACAATGCATTTGCGTGACTTCACATCCAATTTCCTACAATGATCATCATGTATGTGGGCTTATGCTATGCAACCAAATATGTGGAGATGCCCAATGTGTGGCTTGTGTCCAATGAATGCTTCATAAGGTATCATACCTTGTATTGGTTTGGTAGGAAGCCAGTTAAGCAAGTAGTTTGCAGTGGCTATTGCTTCTACCCAATACTGATTCAGAAGATGCTTCTCTCTAAGCATTGCTCTAGCATTTTCTGCTAAAGTACCATTCTTCCTTTCAGGTCTTGCATTTTGTTGAGGAGTATCTACACAAGTGAATTGTCTTCAAATGTCGTGACTTCTATAAAAGTTCATGAATGCTGAAGACATGTATTCACCTCCTCTGTTTGATCTCATGACTTTGATCTTCTGCCTGTCTGGTTTTCTACCATGGCTTTAAATTCTTGAAATCTAGAAAACACTTCAGATTTCTCTTTCAGAAAGTAGACCCAACAATATCTGTTGTAGTCATCGATGAAAGTCAAGTAGTAAAGTGAACCATTGATGCTGCGAGTTTGGGCATAACCCCATACATCTGTGTGTATCAAATCAAGAATACCTTGTTCTCGAGAGGTGCTTCTACCAAAGTTGGCTCGCTTTTGTTTGCCAAAGCAGAATGCTTTGCAAACTTTTCCAAGAAAATGTAGCTTTGGAATCCCGATTGCCATATTCTGATTCATGAGATCTAACAAGCTCTTGAAATTGATGTGACCATATCTCTTGTGCCATTTTGTAGATAGTGGCATTTGCTTTGTGGTTGAGCTGACATGGCATGCATATATGGTACTGTAGCTAGCATTCTATACAAGCATCCTTCCTTGACACCTTTTCCTACTAGCTGAAATCTTCTGGATTTGTCTTTGATAGTGCATTCATCTCCATCAAAGATGATTCGATAATTGTGTTCCATCATTTGACCTACTGAGACAAGAGGTTCTTGCTGAGCTTCTGAATGTAGCGTACATCTTTCACTAATCCTTGAATTGGATTCAGTGTATTATCTACTTTCATGTAGATGACATTTCATTTGAGCTTCTAATGGTTTCAACTCTGTGAACCATTCCTGATGATTTGTCATGTGAGATAATGCACCGTTGTCAATATACCAAGGATCCTGATCTGCTTGGTTGACTTGATAGCTAAAATCCTCTTTTGGATTGCAATCAGTGTCTAGATACACTCTAGATACACTGTATCAATCTTTTGCATTTCCTCATTTGCAAGAAACATATTCCCATGTTCATTCACAAAATGATTGTGACTAGAATGTCCACCACGATGATTTCCTCTTTCGTGGAAATTTCCTCGATTGCTACTGGATTGACCGCCTTGGTCGTACTGCTTCTTGCAACGGCAATCTCTTTCATAGTGTCCAAAATTATGGCAGTAGTTGCACTGGATGTTTGAGATGGTGGATGCATTCCCTCATCCTTGGAATCTTCCTCGGTTGGAACGATTTCCTCTTTGCTGATGCTGATGTTGCCGAGGATGATGCTGATGCTGATTCTAACTTTGCTGATGACTCTGTTGCTAATGATGACCACTTTGCTGGAATGATCTACCTCTACCTCCACCTCTACCTCTGCTTCTATCTAAAGCAGTGAATGCCTAATCATTAGAATGACCTTTGCGTGCATGGATGTCTTGCGCGTTCTGAGTTCTTCACCAAGTAAGAATGACTGAAGTTCTTTCAATGTCGGTATTTACCATTGAATGGCAATACTCTAGACTAGATTCTCGTATCCCTCTCCAAGTCCATTCAGGATGACTTGAACCATTTTTGTTGGATTCATGCTCTCTTTGCTGCTGCAAGTTGATTGTTGTAGTCTTTGATCCTGAGTACATAAACATGACCAGTTTCACTGTTGTTGTGGAAACTCTGGTTGATTTGGTTTCTCAATGTGAGAATACTGGAAGTGTTCTTAGACTCGTAGAGAGCTGCGAACATATCCCATGCTTCTTTTGATGTCTTGATGGTGTTTAGTTGTCCTAGCATGACATCTTGCACATTCTGCTTGATCAGATGATATCCATACTTATCTTTCTTATCCCATTTTGTCTATCTACAAGTGTAGAAACTACTACTGTAGATGGAGATCCTGTTGTAGATCTTGCTACTGGTGCTGTGACAATAGATGGAGTAGAGCTACTACTGGCTAGATCATCTAATGGTCTAGGTGTAGATCTATCGACATACTCCCATTTGTCCTGAAGTATAAGAATGGTCTCCATTCGGTATTTCCATCTGCCATAATTGGAGTTGTCTAGCTCAGTGAATGCCTCTAGATTGAGGTTGCTAGTCGTAAACATGGTGCAAGAAATGTACTCAAAGTGTCATGAAAATCATTGTCTGAATCAACTGCAAAAAACTGACTGTAATAAGGGAAATTTAAACTATCGGTGAAGGTAGAACTACAATATATAATTCAATCTGAATTACAAGGCTTGTGGCAAATGATGCCGAGAATAGCCAAGAGGCTTTACAAGGCTGAAATGATGTTCAAAATGCCATGAAATAGCCAAATAGGCTTTACAATGATGGCATGTGTGTGTGAAATCAAAGCATGTGCTATCTATCCACACCATTAAACAATCGGCAATGCCTCGGAACACTTTGAAGTCTACTGATTGAAATAAGGAATGTCATGTTTCAGGTAATGTGATCGTATGTGAGCATAGGGATTATCTCGGAGTAGGGAACTAGTCGAAAATTTCGGGCATGGCTTAGATTCGCAACTTGGGGAAATTCAAAGCGTCCCCTCTATGGCGATCTAGTCTACTGTGATCTAGATCCATACCAACCGTCGATCAATGAAAGAATAGCAAATAATTCATTTTCTTTGGTTCTTTTTATGTGCTAGGTCAGATGCATCGATGTAGAGGCTGATGTGCATGTAGGAAGTGGATTTGTAGGCGAGGCCCAAAAGTTAGTGATACTTGCACCAAAATGTGTGCATGATGTGACGAGCACATAGAGCACAAAAAATCGATTGTTTCACCTTTTTTAGCACCCTCAAATTCCTCTTAGATCAAGAGATACGGCTTGATCTAGGTGGAGGGGCAAAAAAGAGTGAAATGTGTAGTGACGATGTGGCATTTTGAGTCACATGTAGTGATGATATGGTATTGTGCTTAGCAAGAGGTATGCTTGTGGAGCACTGTGGTGATGTGACGAATGTGTGTTCACATGTAAAGTGCCAAGTGTGCCAATGAAGGTGTAATTGCGCCAAGCAAGGGGTTAGAGTGCCATGTGGCACTGATGAGGTGGCAACTTATTAACATGGACCTAATGATGTGGCCTGATGACATGGCATGGTGATGCGGCATTGATGGCATGGACTGTTGCCCTGGTGCCTACATGGCCACTATTGACTTGGTAGGCGACTGACGTGGCACCTTGACTGGACCGTTGACATGTTAGTTGGAGATAAGGGTGCCACATGGCATGTTGGTGACCAAACCTCTTAACCAAGGGTTAATTGTAACTAAGCCTGGTTAGATGCAATCTGCCATGTGTTTGAATCTGAGGTAGTGAGAGAGAGGTAGAGATAGACTAGTGAGAGAAAGTGCATGCAGCAGAGGAGGATGACGACAATGGAGGGTTCTTGGCCTGTTGGTGGGTCGCCCATTGCATTGCATCGATGGAAGTTGGAGAGGTCGTTTGATGATGGCGAGGCTTGGAGTGTCCCGGTTGTGGAGGAGTCATCCGGTCATGTAGAGAGGAGCCGTTCGATTATTTGGACAAGGAGCTACTAATTAAGGTAGTCATGCAAGCTTGCTAAGTGCACCTACTGTCAGCTGTCGAGAGCAATAGAGGATGGCACCTTGGAGGGCCGCTGCTCGAGTAGGCTATGGAGGTGCTCACTGAGCATTTGCTAGAGCTGCATGGTGGAGGCAATGGTGCTGTGAACGTCACATATGAGCCTGATGCTTTGCTAGTTGTTGCTAGCTCAGTGGAAGGCAAGTTTGCCCACTTCTGTTCCATTCCAGAAAATAAGTCTCTTTTGTTAATTATTTAAAAAATAATTAAATTTTATTTTTTTAAAATAAGTCTCTTTTTTAAATTAATATATTTTTATTAAATTTTAAAAAAAGTATATCTAAATAGACTTTTTGTTTTAAAATATTATAAGTTAGTTTTATTTTTATTGAAGAGATTATTTTTATTTTTATTCAAGTCACAACAACGTCAAGAAGCTTGATTTGATTTGTAGACTTTTCAAGATATTCAATGTTTGAAAAAATTAAAAGTACAGTAAATTATAACTTAAATTAATTTAAAATGATTAACATAACATTTATTTTTATTAAAATATTTTTAAAAATTCAAAAAATACAAATTGAGAATTAAAATTTTTTCTTCAAAAATTGAAGAGTATTAGTGAATCATAAACTAAGGAGTACGTACAATTCCAAAATTAATTTAAAAATTAGTGTATGAATGTGTAAGCTTGGTGTTAGAAAATATGCATCGATGTGCTTTTATACTATGTGTGTATCTCTGATGGGAATTATACTTTGAAGGGGCCTTAAAGTTTCTTACTTTGAGGCCTCCACAAAGTATCATACCCTTGAGATATTACTTACATAGTATTTCCTTGTTTTGTACTTGCATCATGCATGAGTCTAGAAACATTTGCATCGATGTGCTTCTAGCCTACTGCTTGTATCCAATGGTTATGATACATTGCTCCCCCCGCCCCAAAAAAAAAAAGAGTTATATTATATTATCAAAAATTTTATATACAACTGTGCGTTATCGACAGAAAATCTTTCTGTGATAGGTAGCAAGCATACTGTCAAAACAAAGCAACGTGAGTTCAAACATGTAGTCCTCAGAGATACCCCAAAGGATGATCCGGTCCATTAAGATGGCATCCTTGTAAACTAAACATCTAATCCAGTTCTTCTTTGACTTCAGCAAGAGTTGACTGAGAGGGATTAGGAGATGTAAGAGTAGCCACAGGAGTTGGTGGAGGAGCAACAGGATTGTGCATTCTTTCCTTGAATGCTTCAACAGTAAGTGCTTCTCGACAAACCTTGTATGAGATGCTAGATGGCTCTGCACGCGAGGTTGGTCTCTTGAATGGACACATGGGAGGAGGCATGATCCGATCCTCTAATGCAACAGTGACACTTATACCCGTAATAATAGGAAGAGGTGACATAGGCATAGCTGAGAAGGGAGGGGGAGGAGTAGACGAAACAGAGGGGGTCGGGGCTGGAGCTGGGGCTAGGGTTGGGGCTGGGGCTGGGGGTGAGGCACCATTGTTCCATATGAATTCTTCTTTTCTGGCTTCAACCAACTCAGCCAGCACCTTGGCTTGGTCCAATAGCGTGGATTCCTCCTTTGCGAGCTTTCCTTCCATCTTGAAGTAGTCTTGGGCTTGAGTGTGCAAAAGGCCAAGCTTCTTGACATTATCTCTTCATTCTTGTGAGCACACATATTGATTCAAATACAATTTTAGTATCCATTAAAACATTATTAAATAGCTTATTGCATCTCTGTAGCCAAATTGACCAGAGCACTGAGGCTCTGACGATGTTCCAGTTTTGTGGAGCTCTATTAGGAGAATCTCCAAGAAAAATGATTGACTAGCTAAAAGGGAAGGGAGCTATGTGTCAGTGGATCAAATCCCATAGTTCCCTGGAATAGGCACAGTTGAGGAACAAGTGTGGGATATCGTCTCTTACTTTGTTACATCTTCTACACCAACCATTCCCATGACCGATGCTTTGTGCTCAAGCCGTGGTCTAAATACCTCAGTGTAGGATGAGCCAGAGAAGGCACGATTGCTTCTCGGAGATCTCTCAATCTCAGACTTTAGAGAATCTATGAGACCAAATGTTGTTGTCATCTCTTCCATACTATGTTTTGTTTAGTCTACTTATCAAGTCCTTGTGAAGAGAGTGGGAGAGAAGGAAGGAGTCTCACTTGTGGCTTTCTCACATGCACAATGGGGGAATACACACAAAGGTGGAGGCTGAAAATAGTTTTCCTCTTCTTAGTTGTGAAAGCCAAAAGAACTCTAAGTACAAAAGAATAGATGAACCCTATATGTGGGTCTCAAACCAAACTCAGCTAACTAAGGTGGCATACTAATTGAGCCACTAACTAGAGTACATAAATATAGCTATCATCCAGCTATTATTCATGGGCGGTGTACCAACTGCATATGCAGCTAACAAGTCAGTGACATAAATGCACAACGGTCACCCTGTCATATCACGGGTGGAGCTCGATATCTCAACACTCCCCCTCGAGCTCAATCCCAATTCCTGCACACACCAAGCAGGTCTCTGAACTTGCATAGCTTCTCTGCACCCAATGCCTTCGTGAATATGTCAACTACCTGATCCTCTATGCTGGCATAAACTAGATCAATAAAACCTACTAGAACCTTCTCCCACACATAGAGATAATGCACCTCAATGTGCTTTGTTCTAGCATGATAGACTGGGTTATTTGCCAAGTGTATGCTACTCATGTTGTCACAATAAATGACAAGTGGCCCGATGCATATCATAAAGTAGCTTATGCAACCAAGCTGCCTCACATGCAACCATTGGTGCACCCCTATACTCAGCCTCTGTGCTTGACAAGGCAACTGTAGGCTGTTTCTTGCTGCTCCAAGTGACTGCAGCACTCCCAAAAGAGAACACATATCCACTGGTAGATTGTCTATTAGAAATACTACCAGCCCAATCAGCATCAGTGTGCATGCAACTTATCTGAACCCCAGTCTCATAAAATAGTCCATACAGCAATGTAGACTTCACATACCTTAGTATGTGTCTAGCTGCATACAAATGCGATTTCCTTGGAGCCTGCATAAACTGACTTACCAACCCAACAGCATAGCTCAAATATGGCCTAGTAATAGTCATATAAATCAAACTTCCTACTATGCGTCTGTACATAGTAGGGTCTTCTAGAAGCTCACATGCATCTACGCTCAACTTCACATTCTGCTCCAAAGGAACTGAAATAGGCTTACAGCCTGTCATCCCATATTTGGACAACATGTCCAATCCATATTGCCTGTGCAAGAGCCATATCCCACTTGTGGATCTAATCACCTCAATGCCCAAGAAGTAACACAGCTCTCCCAAATCCTTCATCTCAAACTTTTGCTTCAATAGCATTTTCACATGAAGGATATCTTCATCACTATCACCTATGATGATCAAATCATCAACATAAATGACAAGCAGCATAATACCTTTCTCTATTTTTCTCACATAAAGTGATAAATCTACCTTGGAAATCTGAAAGCCAATAGTGACAAGATACTGTCCCATCTTGTCAAACCATGCTCTGGGTGCTTGCTTCAAGCCATACAAGGCTTTCTTCAACCTGCAAACAAACTCAGGATGAACAGCATGAACATAACCTGATGGCTACTCCATATAGACCTCTTCTTGCAAATCACCATGTAAGAAGCATTCTTTACATTCGTCTGATGTAAAGACCATCCCTTTGATGTAGCCATAGAAATGATTGCTCTTACAGTTGCCATCCTTGCAACCGAACTCAATGTTTCTTGATAATCAATGCCATATGTCTGTGCATACCCCCTGACAACTAATCTTGCCTTGTATTTGTTCATAGAACCATCTGCATTGTGCTTCACCTTATAAACCCACTTGCAGCCAATTGCATTCTTGTCTTTAGGCAAAGGCACCAATTCCCATGTAGCATTTGCTCCCAAGGCATCCATTTCTTCATCCATGGCTTTCTCCCATTTTTTCTTTCCCATGGCTTGCTCAAAAAAAGTGGATTCTAGTTCATGTATTAGTTTGACCATATAGGCATAGTGAATGGCTGTAAATCCATCATATTTCAACCTATCCATAGGATACCTAGCTCTGGTAGACTTATGCAAAATAGGCTCACTACCAAGTGCTCTCAAAACATCCCTTGTCTTCCTTACTATAGGTGTAACAATAGAACGAATACCCAACTCATCATCAAGGCTCTGTTTTGAGCCACCGGATTCACCATCCACATAGGAGTGACCTGCATTCACATCAACCATGGGCTGTTCTACTTTCTCTTTTGCTTTTCGTGATACTTGCATACCACTATCTACATTTCTTTGACGAGATCCTCCTGGTCTCAATCTACCTGCTATCCATGGCGAAGTATGTGAACCACTACTAGAGGACACTACAAGTCCACTAATATTTTGTGATTGCTGCTGTTAATTCTGTGCAGCATTACCATTTTGTGCATCTACATCATCAATCACATTTACTAGTTTATACCAGCTGGTCATCTCATCAAAAACATCTCTGCTCTTTGTAAACTTATGAGTAGAAGTGTTATCACATCTATACCCTTTCTGCTGCAGAGAATAACCAATAAAGATGCACTTCTCAGCTTTTGGATCCAACTTGGATCTCAACTCATCTGGCACATGAACATAGGCAATGCAACCAAAAACTTTCAAATGAGAAATATCTGGTTTCCTACCAGTATACCTCTCCTCTGGCGTCATGCCATGTATTATTGCGGTGGGAGTCCTGTTCATTATGTAGACTGCTGTAGCAACTGCTTCAGCCCAATAATAATCTGGCAGTACTTTTTCGTTAAGCATGGCACAAGATACCTCTCTAATATGCATGTTTTTCCTTTCTGCAAGTCCATTTTGCTGTGGGGTATGACTGCATGAATCTTGCTACTTTATGCCATGCTCCTGCAGGAAACTTGCAAACTCATTTGAGAGGTATTCTCCCCCTCCATCTAACCTTAGGCATTTTATTTGCAAGCCTGTTTCTTTTTCAACCATAGCTTTAAAAGCTCTGAAATGCCCAAACACTTCACTTTTCTTTTTTATAAAATACACGCAAACTTTTCTATTGTCGTCATCAATAAAAGTGACAAAGTAATGACAACCTCCAATAGATGCAGCTTTAGTAGTCCTCACATCAGAGTGGATTAATTCCAATGGCCTCTTACCCTCTTGAACATGACTAGGAAATGGCTTCCTTGCCTCTTTTTCAAATTGACAGGCTTCACATACCTTATGCATTTCTGCAACCTTGAACTTAGGCAATCCTACAATAATATTTTGAGCCTGCATTAATTTAAGTCATTGTGCATTAACATGACCAATGCGTTTATGCCAGATATCAATATCTGCAACTACACCGATTCCATGTGCAAACATTGCTGCACTCATTTCAGGCATGTCCGCATCTAACGTAAACATCCTGTCCTTCTTCTTCCCTTTTGCTATCAAGCGACCTTATTTTTCATATCCTCAACAAAGCATCCATGAGGATTAAATCTGACCTGCAAGCCTTGCTCAACCATTTGACCAACAGAAACTAGGTTCTTGGTGATATTCGAGACATGAAATACATCATACAGGTATTTCTTTTTTCCATCCTACATAGACAAAGGAATTTTACTAATCTGCACAATAGGATGTGCAATATCATCACCAGTCTCCACAAATCCTGGTCTTTCCATTTTCCTTGCATCCTGCATCCATTCTGCATGACCTGTCATGTGGTTTAACGCACCTGAGTCAACATACCACACATCATTGCTTTCTTCTGCACTTATCATAGAATTGGTCATGTGCTACACTATAAACACATGCTCATTTCTATCATTACCTTGTCTACTAGAGGATGCATAACTGCCTTGCTGCAATTTTATAGTCATGATGTCATTTTGCTTTTTATAGTAGTCTTTAACCATATGACTCATTTTACCACAGTAGTAGCATTCAACATTGCTGTTTGCATTTTGGCCTCTCTGCCATCCACTACGACCTCTTTGCCTCCCCCTGCCACTAAAGTTACCATGTCCTCTTCCATGGGACTGGTTTTCTTGAATTTGCTGGATTTCTGCCACGGCCTCCAAATCGACCTGCTCTACCTCTACCTCTACCTCTTCTAGCATTTGAGTAGAAGACAGCTTCTTTTGAAGTTCCTCCTAAAGAAGATGCACCAGCATTTCTCTGCTCTTCAAAAATTAGAAGAGCAATCAACTCCTCAAAATTAGGAAAATTCTCACGGACAGCAATGGATGTCTCGAATTGTGCATAATCCTTTCCTAGACCAGTCAAGGTCACAGAAACTAAATCATCATCTTCCACTGGTGACCCAATAGAAGCAAGTGCATCTGCAATCTTCTTCACCTTCATGTGGTAGTCATTGATGCTCATATTTTCTCTCTGCACATTATGCAACTCCTACTTGAGCTGCATTTTCCTGGCTTGCGTATTTGTGCTATACATTTTTGTCAAAGTATCCCATGCGTCCTTCGGCATGCTTGCATCTTGAATATGCACAATCATAGAATCTGAAATACTGATAGACAGCCAGTACATAACTTTTCTGGCTCTCTCATGCCAGCCTTTAAATGCTTGCAACTCCTATTGATTGGAAACATTAGGAATAACTGGTTCTTGTTCAGCTCCAGTAATGAACTCCCAATAGCCTTTTCCCTTAAGGAAATTCGTCATTCTAAACTTCCATGCTTGGAAGTTGTTCTTGTCAAGCTTTTCAATGACTATCTGTGAAAGAGCATCAGACGCCATTATAGAACACTGCAAAAATATTATGTCACTGCAAAAAACACAACTTCTGCCTCACAAGGGCAAATCTACAAAACTAACGAAAGTGGTATTTGACCACACAGTCACTTCCTAGTGACGATTTTGCATCAAGCGGCAATAAGAATGATTCTGTCACTCCTAATATCTCTGTGCACAGGCATACGATGCAATTTCCTCGGCAACTTTTCACTGACCTATAGAACAGTGGTCGCACAGCAAAAACAGGGCACTTTCCTGAGTGCTTGCCGAAAACTTCCGCCACTAAAACAGGCCTTGAAATGGCCTCAAATCAAAAAAATAATTTCACCAAGGGCTTCACCCCATCCCGTAGCATATACTGCCCTCTTGCCACACCGTGAAGGGCGTCCCAATTTGAGATAGTGCACTCTTGCACTTTCCGATTGTGCTACCTGCAGAGATTTGCTCCCAAACTCAAAAAAAAGGAAAGCAACACTGATCCTCTTACTAGGACACCACAAACTTGGTTTGCTTTTTTGAGCTCCTTACCATGAACCAAGCTCTAATACCATGTGAAGAGAGTGGGAGAGAAGGAAGGAGTCTCACTCACGGCTTTCTCACATTTACAATGGGGGAATACACACAAAGGTGGAGGCATAAAATAGTTTTCCTCTTCTTAGTCGTGAAAGCCAAAAGAACTCTAAGTACAAAAGAATAGGTGAACCCTATATGTGGGTCTCAAACCAAACTCATCTAGCTAAGGTGGCATACTAACTGAGCCACTAACAAGAGTACTTAAAGATAGCTATCATCCAGCTATTATTCATGGGCAGTGTACCAACCGTATCTGTAGCTAACAAGTCGGTGACATAAATGCACAACGGTCACCCTGGCATATCACGAGTGGAGCTCGATATCTCAACACTCCTCCTTGGCCATCATTGAAAATAGGAACCGGAGAAAGATTCTGTTGGCCCACCCATCTGAATTCTCTCGTCGCGAGTGGTAGACAACCACCTAGCTAGGGGAGGTTTTCTCTGGCCCACAGAGCCTGCCATTCCTTTATCAGAGGGAGGTCGAATCTATTTAATCTGTGTGATTCCAATAGAAATTATCATTGTGCCACTTACCTTGAGCATGATCCCATAGATCTCCCCAGACATTGATCCCTCTCTTGCTTAGTCTGAGAACTGCTTTAAATTGGTCATCTCGTAGCAGATGGCCGCTAAACAAGATCAAGAACCAAATTAAGTCTTGGCTGCAGAAGGTTCCTATTTTCCTTGTAAATCCCTTCCATCTCAAGAAAGGTCACATACTTTCTCAAGCCCTCCACATTCCTTTCCAAAGCTGTGAACCTCTCATGATGCATCTTTCCTGCCCGAGAAGGAGGGATCCTAGAGGAATCTCTTTCCAATGTCTACACCGGTCAAGTTTGACTTTCCTCACATTCTTCAATAGTAGAGAAGCCCACACTGAATCTGGGTTTTGGTAGGCTTTTAGGATCCACTGAGACATGAATCTTGCCGATGACATTTCAACATCAACCACTCCTAACCTCCCTTCTGCTTTCGGCAAAATATAGAAGTTCCATCTAACCTTGGTGCTTCTGTTATGCTCTAAGAAACCCCCCCATAAAAAGGTTCGAAACAATCTGTTAAGTTGTTCAAACTATTTTTTTGTAGGAAACCAGCGAGCTATAAAATACAGAATGGATGGGTAGATGTAGTGATTCAGAACAAATTTTCTCCTAGCCATTGAAGGTTGTAGTCCTTGCCACCTATTGATTTTACTTCTGATCTTATCAATTACCTAGTCCCATCTATCTTTGTTTGTACATCTAAAACCCATTGGGATCCCGAGGAGATGAAAGATCTCACCCTCCTTTAGGATCTTGCATCTCTTATCTATGAGAATTTGGGGCGAAGCCAACCTAGTTCCAAAGACTCCTATTTTCTCATGATTAATCTTAGACCCCGACGCTATGCAAACGGTGTCCAAGCATCTGAGGACACTCTCCACTGATCTAGCATCGTTGCTCAGTGTGAGATTCATGTTGTCTCTACGAATTGTTGGCAAACTATTTGTACTGCATTTCCCACCTGAATACCTCTAATGTTCCCATTTTCTTCTTCCTCCTTGATGAGCTAGCCAAGAGCATCTATGGCAATGGCGAAGAGGAGAGGCACCAAGGGGTGGCCCTATCTAATGGATCTTTTAAGTGTAAAAGAGGAGGAGATAGCTCCGTCAACTTCCACCTTGGCTCTAGCTTGGTGTAGTAGAGCATCAACAACCAAAATAAACCCAAGACCTGCCCCATGTCTTGGAGGGATGATCGAACAAATCCCCACTCCATTCTGTCGGTAAGCTTTTTCAAAGTATATTTTAAGAAAATAGATATCCTGGTTTGTTTCCTCCACGTGCTCCAGACCTTCCCAAAGAGTCAAGATAGCCTCCAGGATGTGCATGCCTTGGATGAAGCCTTCTTGTTCTTCCCTTATCCAATCTTTCATTTTGAATTTGAGTCTGATGGCTAACACTTTAATGAAGATTTTATAACTAGTATTAAGCATGGTAAGAGGTCTCCAATTCTTGAGTGTTTCCTTGGGCCCCCCTTTGGGTATCAATTTAATCATCCATGTGTTTATCTGTGAGTCGAGGAAACCTTTTGAATTGGATTCATGCCTGAGGAGTAGGAGGCGCGAGCCCATTGTGTCCCAAAATTCTTGGTAAAATTCAATTGGAAGTCCATCTTCACCTGGAGTTTCTCCCCTTGCCATGGCAGTAACTATACCTTTTAACTGATACATTGTTTAGGCCTTTTTTTTAAAAAAAAATTAATGTCTTACAAAGTACCACATACGATCGAATATCATTTTAATGGTTTGGAATGGATATTATTGAACCCTTGTTTCTTGCCATGCATCATACTTGGGTGTTGAAAAATATGCCTCATTGTGCTTCTAGGATTTATGCTTGGATCAAATGGGTATGATACGTTGCAAAATCTTTAAAATCACTTAGTTTAAGGCCTCTATAAAGTACCATATCTATAATATATTATCTACATGGTTTGAAATGCATATTTCCTTGTTTCTTATCATGCATCATGCATGAGTGTTGAAGAATATGCATCGATGTGCTTTTGGTCTATGTGCTTGTCCCTGATAGGTATGATACTTTGCACTGGTCTTAAACTTACTTATTTTAAGGCCTTTGTGCAAAGTCTCATACCCATCGGATATCAATTTCATAGTGTGGAATGCATTTTACATATTTTTTACGAAACCATGAACCCTAAACCCTAAACCCTAGGCCCTAAATCCTAAAGCCTAAATTCTAGACCCTAAACCCTAAACTCTAGACCTTAGACCCTAGACCCTAGACCCCTAGAACCTAGACTCTAAACTCTTAGCCTTATACACTAACCTATAAGCCCTATGTCCTAGACCCTAAACCCTAAACCCTAAACCCTAAACCCTAGACCCTATACCCTAGGCCCTAAACCTTAAACCCTAGACCTTAAACCCTAAACCCTAGACCTTAGACCCTAAACACTACACCCTAAACCCTAGATTTTAGACTCTAAACTCTTAACCTTATACACTAACCAATAAGCCCTAAACCCTAAACCCTAAACTCGAAACTTAAAACCCTAAACCCTAAACCCTAGACCTTAGACCCTAGGCCTTAGAAACTACATTCTAGACTCTAAAATCTTAACTTTATACACTAGTCTATAAGCCCTAAATCCCAAACCCTAAACTTTAAACCCTAGATTCATGACCTTGGACGCTTGCCCCTAAAACCTAGACCCTAGGCCTCGTGCTCTAAATCTTAAACCCTAGACCATAGATCCTAAACCCTAGCTAAGCCCTAAATTATAATCAATAATTAATAAAATATATTGATTTGTGCAATAGGTTGCGTGCACCCCAACCTGTTGCATGTGAAACAGGTTGAGTGTACCCCCAACCTGTTGCATGTGCAATAGGTTGAGTGTGTTGTATATGCAACAGGTTGGGGGTGCATCTAACCTATTGCACAAATTAAGAAAGTTTCATGATTTGTGCAACAGGTTGTGTGCATCCCCAACCTATTGCATGTGGAATAGGTTGAGTGTACCCTAACATGTTGCATGTGCAACAAGTTGGGGGTGTACACAGTCTATTGCACAAATCTTGATCATTTGTGTAATAGGTCGTGTGCACTCTGAAACTGTTGCATGTGTAACAAGTTGATGTATCCCCAACCTATTGCATGTGCAATAGGTTGGGGGTATAAAAGAAAATTTGATGATTTGTGCACCAGGTTGAGTGTACCCCCAACATGTTGCATGTGTTGGGGGCGCATATAACCTATTACACAAATTAAGAAAACTTGACAATTTGTGCAATAGGTTATGTGCACCCCCAACCTATTGCATATGAAATAGGTTCAACCTATTGCATGTACAACATGTTGAGGGTTTATAACATGTAGCATAAATCAAGAAAATTTTCTTATTTGTGCAATAGGTTGTATTCACCTCCAACCTGTTGCATGTGCAGTAGGTTGTGTGCACCCCCAACTTGTTACATAGGTAATACGTTGGGAGTGCACCCAACTTGTTGCACATATCATCAAAATTTCTTGATTTGTGCAACCTATGCATTCCCTCTCGTTCCCCTCTCCCCCCATTCCCCCTACTCCCCCCTCCCCCATACTCCCCCCCTCCTCTCCTCCCCCCCTCCCCCTCCTCCACCCCTCCCCCCCTCCTCCCCCCTTCCACTGCCTCTCTCTCCACGTCCTCCTAACCTCTGGCTCCTCCTATAGACAATATAAGGTAGGATAATTAATAAATTGTATACCTTATTCCAAACAAATGTTGTATATTATGTGGCATCCACATAAGAAACATCATGTATCTTATGTGGCATCCACGTAGAACTCATGTACATCCACAATATATTATGCAATCAAAGGGTGTATCTATACACCACCTATTTGTTGAATTCAACAAACTCTCCAATCAAATGGTGTATCTATACACCACCTATTAGGCCATATTTGTGTGGAGGTGACCATTTTGTTGCAAATTTACCGATCATGATGTATTCAGTGGACGTCACCAATTTTAACTTTGGGAAATTTTTAGCTCTATTAGGCCATATTTGTGTCAAAGTGACCCATTTAGTGCTCCAAAAACCTGATTTTGGAGTTCACGAAGAGAGAATGAGTAGAGGTGATCAATTCCGAAAAGAAGTCCAAACGAAGTGAGAAAGTCCAATTTTTTTCAATAGTGTGGTGAACTTTTGGATAGGTATTCTAGGTCCTTAACAACCCCCCTATGCACACAAAACCTGGAACAAAACTTGAAGAACCACAAGGTATCATCAAAAGAGAGTCGATGATACTACGTGTTCCCAAAAAATTCCTATCCCGATGATCTGTCGCCTTAGCTTGCTACCCTGCTGACCTATTGCCTTAGTCCCTATCCCGCTAACTTGACACATGTTAGTCACCTAACCCACCATCTTATTTATGATGTGTCAGGGTTTCTATCCCACTGGCTTGATAGATGTTGATGCAATGCCTTAACCACTATCCCTCTGGCCCTTCGGCATATAGCTAACCCTTCGATTGGTGCCATTCTGATATCCCTCCAAGACAAGCCATCCCGCTAGGGGTTAACCCTCCCATCGTTGCCATATTTCCATCCCGCCAACTTGATTTATCCCACTGCCTATTGCTTTAACATTAACCATCTGACCTGATGGCATACCAACCCCAACCCATCCCGTCGACACGTGTCATCCACTATCCTACCGACCTTCATCTTAAGGCTGACGCTCAAACCGGGTGGCATACAACTAACCCTCCAACCGAAGGGATAGCTCTAGAAACAAACTCTCTGATAGAAAATATATAACTGAATTTGAAGTACAATAGAAGATTGTTGAGCAGTGCGAGTTCTCAGGATTGGACAAAAGAGGGGTGGGAGAGGAAGTGTAGAAAATCGAGTCAAACATGAAATCCACATGGAAATCAAATATGCAGTTATTAAGAAATTGCATGGAGGATTCTCCTCGCTTTCCAGTAAGCAGGCTTGTGCAAGCGCGATTAGGAAAAAAGGGAGCTCATTTTGGGGCCTTTTAGGGTTTAGAAAAATAGGCTCTCGACCAATCATAAGAGGGCCAACGTAACGTTGGAAAAATACCAAAACCATGTAAAAATATAAAATAAGTTGTATTCAGAATCTTTTTCTTTTATTATGTCTCGGAGCGGGAAAAACCCCCAAATCGACCTTGGAGATACCGAAAACCGAGGCGCGGAGGCTCGAAAAAGGGCAAAAAAGCCTAGAATGGGGGATTTGCACTAAAAGGCGACCCCCATTTTGGCCTTTTTTGCCCTTTTTCGAGCCTCCGACCTCGATTTTCGGTGTCTCCAGGGTTGATTTGGGGGTTTTGGCCCGCTCCGGACGTGCTGGCGATGTCAGAATTATCAAAGTCTGCACAAAAAATCAAGAATCCTATATATGTATTTAATGTGAAGCCTGAGTACTAGACTGACATTTTTGTAGTAAGTATCCGTATTTTATGGCATTTTCCATGTTTTGAGTGCAACAAAAATAGGTAAATAGTGAATTTCTTAGAGGGCCCCAAATGAGTTCCCTTCTTTCCCAATGAATCAACAAGACACTAATAGCTTGTGCAAGCGAATCATCTAATTACACAACCAGCTCCTTAGAATCCTGAACAACCACCATCACAAGGTGCTCCATACAAATGGCGCCTACCTATTTAGTGCGCCTATGTGAATTTCCACGCATTATTTGATTTTGCGAACATGTAAATAACATTTTCCACGGTGGTTCCACTGAAGTCAATTGCTAGTTCAGGTGGCCTCACTCCAACTAACGGGAGCTTTACATGGGTGGGTGCCTGCTCTAGGCTCTGGCTATACTAGGCTCTTTGGCTCATCGTAGCCATTCGATTTTCTTTGCATTGAAGTTGTGGAGTGAGCGGAGGTTGCAAACAAGCAAGGTGTCGTGAAGAGCTGCATAGACGGTGTTGTGCACGGCAAAAGAGCTCAAGGTGCGAGGGCAAGGATTTGAAGGTGCCTAGCTCATTGCAAGGTGATGGCCTTGTAGTCTTTTTGCATTGTGGGTCATTCCATTTCGTTTTTGAGTCTTAATTCAGTTGCATATCGGTGGCATGGGCATATGCTTTGTGCATGTGTTCCATCTCGGCTGTTGATGTGTTTGTTTCTTCGAGCCAGAGTTTTTTTCGAAGTACTTACTAGTTGTTAGCATGCCTTTTTTGAAAGTCGGCCGTGTATAGTCCAGATTTCGACCCTGAAGTCATTCCTATAGCACTGTCTCTAGCAAGCCAGTGTTAAGAATGTCATTTTTCAACTCCCCATTGATATTTTTTGTAGATATCTCATCCCCAAGCCTTCTTTAATGTGTACAAATGTGTCGATTGAAATCTATTTGGTGAAAGATGTTTATCACATGGTCCTTGGATGGACAAAAGTGAGGTCAATGGATCTGTCCTCCATACAACCCTGAATGTAATGTTGATGATTTTCATTATGCTTCATGCGAGCATGAAAGACAATATTGTTTGCTATGGTGATGCAATTCTAACTAGCACAGTAAGTGGAGAGGCCACACTATCTTTTTATTAATGTAGATCACAGTTTCTGTACCCATGAAGGTCAAGGTCCCTAATGCAAACCAAAAGTGAGAGTACCATGTACGTATCTAAGAACCATTTTGGCTGCATTTCAATGTGTTATTGTGGGACAATGACCAAACTGACGGAGCAACCCTATAGCATAGGCAATATGAGCACAAATAAATGAGGTTGCCCACTTATTGTCTATAACACGTACCATCAAATTATCTAGTCATACAGCTTGAGGCCTATTGGGTACTTGACCAAAAGGGAGACGGGAGTTAGCTCATACAAACTAGAGGAGAAAAAGTTCATTCAACAAACGAAAATATGAAGTCCCGGCTTGGCTTATAAATGAAAACCAAAACTGAAATAACCAGATTAACCTAACTAAAGTTAGCGTGCATAACCATACCATTGTAATTTCCCACAAATCTCTGCTCAATGGTAAATAGCTAAAGTACTCTGGAAATGTCTTAGCAGCATTTGGGGTACCTAAAGTACCTGCTTGCACAAAATATCCATAAGAATATCGCAACCTATGGGAGTACAAATAAATAACAATGCCATTTTAACTCTCAAAATTTCAATCATGTTATCATGTCTTAAAATCTTTTATCAAAGACACATGCCTCAGTAAAAATAACACCTCCTTAAGCCAAAAGCCTTAGTAACAAACTCCAAAACTGAAATGCGAGATAAAGCTCATCGAATACTTTGTCCACTTTAATACTAGAACTAGCTCATAGAAGACTTTGTGCACTTTAACAAGCAATTCAATATAGGGGGGCCGTAGCTGTAATAAGACAAAAGGCAAACATCACTTTAAAAAATCATGAAAAAGTCACAAACTGTACTTTGCAGAAATGAAAGATCTTTTGAGGTCTACTGATATGGAGAAAAAGGAGACTAGATTGCTAAAAACTGCTGGATTTAAACAACAGATTCAGAACCTTGTTCACTAAAGCACACACGATCCCAGTCACTTTCATCCTTTCATTCTTCTGGTCTGAGTCCACCTCACCTATGTCTCTTTCATGCTAGTATCAACATTCCAAATAAGAGGAATCAACACTACCATAGTTAGTTACATTAGGATTACTAATAGTCCCCACAAGAACAAATTCCATTCTTGAAACCATGAAAGTGGTTAGCATCTCTGACAAAAATAGTTTGCTCTACTTTGGATAAGTGCTGTAGCCGAATGACAGTCTCTGCAAACCCGAGGATTTTTTACAAAACTCAAGTTCCTTTAGATTATCATATATGTCCTGGGAGAGCCAATGCCACTCTGGCACATATCCTAAGTCCTTCCGTTATTTTGACAGAGAGACCTTCTAGCTTTGCATATATACATTTCCTTTGGGAATGTCCTGTATCCCTACCACAATTCCGCCAACATCAGTCCAACTCTGTCCTGGCTCCTCCATGCTTGTTCGTTTAATCTCATTAACTCATCTTGCTTAGATCCTCCTACTTGTGCGCATCTGCATAGATGTTAGACATCAAGACACAAGCTGCAGCATCCCTTTTATCCAATTCCGCTGCATGTTCAAAGGCCCACCTTCCAAGCTCCACACTCCCCAACTTACGACAAGCACCCAACACAGTATGCCACAACATGAGATTAGGATTGAACGGCATCTTTTTTATAATTACTACTGCCTGGTCTAATTGGCCTGCACGGCCAAAGAGATCAACCATGCAATTATGGTGCTCAATAGTCGGAGTGATGCCATATTCTTGGCTCATGGCCTTAAAGTATGTCTGACCCTTCTCCACTAGACCTGTGTGACTGCATGCAGTAAGAATACTGAGGAATGTGACTCCAACTGGTTTTATGTCTTCTGCTCTCATTCTGTCAAGCATAAGAAAAACCTTTTCACTCTCTCCTATCTGGGCATACCCTCCGATAATTGCATTCCACGAGACTGCATCTCGAACTGGAAGTTTGTCAAACACTTCCTGTGCTTTTGCAAGCAAACCACACTTGGCATACATATCAACCAAGGTGCTACCAACAAAAGGATGTCTTTCCAACAACCCCTTTCCTGTAATGTCAGCATGTATTTCTTGGCCCTTGTCTATGGCTCCTATGCTGCTACAAGCTTTTAAGCTGCAAATGAATGTGACTACATCAGGAGACAGACCCTCCAATTGCATCTGTTGGAAACAGTTCAGTGCATCCTGACCAAGGTCATGTTCAGCATACCCTGCGATAATTGCATTCCACGAGACTGCATCTCGAACTGGAAGTTTGTCGAACACTTCCTGTGCTTTTGCAAGCAAGCCACACTTGACATACATATCAACCAAGGTGCTACCAACAAAAGGATTTCTTTCCAACAACCCCTTTCTTGCAATCTCAGCATGTATTTCTCGGCCCTTGTCTATGGCTCCTATGCTGCCACAAGCTTTCAAGCTGCAAACAAATGTGACTGCATCAGGAGAGACACCCTCCAATTGCATCTGTTTGAAACAGTTCAGTGCATCCTGACCCAGTTCACGTTTAGCATACCCTGCGATCAATGCAGTCCATGAGCCTGCATTTCGAACTGGAAGTTTGTCAAACACTTCCTGTGCTTTTGCAAGCAAGCCACACTTGGCATACATATCAACCAAGGTGCTACCAACAAAAGGATTTCTTTCCAATAAACCCTTTCCCGCAATCTCAGCATGTATTTCTCGGCCCTTGTCTATGGCTCCTATGCTGCTGCAAGCTTTCAAGCTGCAAATAAATGTGACTGCATCAGGAGAGATGCCCTCCAATCGCATCTGTTTGAAACAGTTCAGTGCATCCTGACCAAGGTCATGTTCAGCATACCCTGCGATAAGTGCATTCCAGGAGACTACATTTCGAACTGGAAGTTTGTCGAACACTTCCTGCGCTTCTGCAAGCAAGCCACACTTGGCATACATATCAACCAAGGTGTTACCAACAAAAGGATCTCTTTCCAACAAACCCTTTCTTGCAATCTCAGCATGTATTTCTCGGCCTCGGTGTATATCTTTCAGCCTGGCACAAGCCTTTAGTAAGGCCACGAACGTATACCCACTACGATATACACAATCCTCCTGCATTTTCTGGTGCAGTACGAAGGCATGCTCTAACTCCCCACATTCAATATAACCTCTGATGAGAGAAGTCCAGGAATACTCGTTGCGATCAACCAACCTATCAAAAACTTGCTGGGCATCACACATGCTTCCAACTTCCACCAACATTGGGACGAGGTAGTTCCCGAGTAACTTATGAGCTTCCAGCCTACTTTTGCGCAGGTAGGCATGCAAGCGCAGGGCATACGCTGGGTTTTTGTGTTTTCTGCACTTGCGCAAGATGCATGTCAAGTCTTCAAACGAAGGCGGATAGGGCATGCGTTCCAAAGAAGCGAGTGCCTGCTCTAAGTTAAGCTCTGGCAGTTGTGCTATGGGGTTGTGCAGGGCCTTGTTTGCAGTCTCCATTTTCTGGAGCCTGCCTTTAACCCAACTCGAATTGTACCAACCTTCTATCCATAGCAACGCCTGAAATCTAGGGTTCTAGTGTCTGCTACGGTGTAGAATTCAATCTACAGCTTAAAAAGGATTGAGTTCAGCTACTCGTAGACGTACTCTGTTGTGTCGATTGTCAAACCACTCTTTCGATAAGCGTTGAGTACTTGATCTATCTGCTTTTACAGAAGTGGGTCGCTGTCGCATGCATGGTAAAGGCGGAGCGGGGTGTCGACCAAAGACTAAAGCATTGGCCGATGGTCCTGTGAAAGCAGTTGGAAAACTGAGACAAAAGACAGCCAACATGCGAGATGAACTGAAATGCAATGTGGAATGAAGAAACGAGAAATCAAGCAGAACTCACATTTCAATGCCCTTAGTGTATTAGTTGTGCAAGTAAGGAGGGCCCCACACCAAGGTTGAAACTTAGGGAAAGTGCCTTGAGAGAGAGAGAGAGAGAGAGAGAGAGAGAGAGAAGCCCCCTGGGGCTGCTTCCCAATCGGCGAAGTGCCTAACCGGCTGCTCACCGCATCTCAAGGGGCTTCCAAGTTCCCTCCCCACATTGCTTCCCGACCGGAAATGTGCTACCAAGGCACTTCATGAGGATGGGTTTCCACTACGGGCGTTGTCGTCTTACTCGAAACATTTACTATACACGTACTTGGTGATAAGGTGGAACACGGGCGAGTAGTAGCAGCAAGACAGGCGGCATTGATTATGGTATGGAGCGGCGGAGGTGGCATCGCCTATGCGCTCTGTCTCATGCGCACAGTTGAACTCGACTCCACGTCATGCCACCTCATTAATTTTTGTGGACCAAAGTAGGGCATTGGACCAGGGTGTAGAAGATGCACACAATGTAGAGGCGCAAACCACAGGGTGCAAAACCGAAGCGTGGCATAGATTGGAAATAGCAAATCATACACGTAGCGAGTCGTGATGACACACTGTTAATGGATGATTTGGCATCGTGTCGATAGGTAATTTAGTATCGGGTCCTTTTCGCTTCTAAGTTATGCATACGTGTCAATATTAAATTACTTTGGGTTGCGTTTTTATTTTTCTAGTAGGCCATTTATCTCGAGTTGGATTTAGAGGGCTAGTTGATCCTCCACCGACCCTGGAGTCTGGACCTTGATGATGGGAGAAGTCACCCTGAGACCAAAATGTTTTTCTCAACAAATCACAAAACTTGGGTTCAACAGTTTGATTGAGATCTTTGGCCTGGCCTAAGGTTGGTTTCACAAACGGCTACCCACAAGTCTCCGTTGAATGCTCAGTCAATGGAAAAACGTGAAAGGATGGAAAAGGCCGATACCCATTTCACAAACGGGCAGACAAGAACGGCAAAAATATTGACATGGTGGCTGACTCACGCCAATTGTAAAGAATTCTTGAGCGACATCACAAGCTCAACCCAAGAGGTTGGGCAGGTCAGGGACCCATGCCTATAAGCAAAAAATTACCATCACAGGGACTTGCGCTCCCACCATATTCGCTAGCTTTACCACTCAACCACCACACCATTGGTGCAATAAAAGGTGCACATTTATCATATGCCTTTATATTTGTCTGCCCTTTGTGAAATGAAGGTGGACATCCTCCAATTTCCAAGCCGGACGTCTACGCCTGATTTTCGTGGGCGTCAGATGTTTGTGAATCCACCCTAATTGGTGATTCGAAGTTTGAAAGCGAAAATGGAATTTAATTAATTATGAATGTCCATCGTATTTTGGTTGGTGCTCATTGGATGAGTGTCGCATGTAGACACGTGTCTCACAGTCCGGTGCATGGCTTTGATTGTACAAGGTAATTGTGGATTGGCTTTTGCATTCGCTTCCCTATGCACACAAAATTCCTATCAACCGCCATTGATTTTCTTTACACTAATGGTGTGGTGAACGGCTTGATTCACTTACTTGATTTTCTATACACTTATGGCATGGTGCAAGGGTTTGGCTATGCATGTGAAATCCTTGTCGATTGGCTTGTGGGCTCGTTTCCTTGTGCATGCAAAATTTTCGTCCATCGCCATGGCACCAATGGCAAGTGGTATGCCGTCATCGTTCGATGGTGTCTTTGTAGCAATGATTGTGGAAATAGGTTGGCACATCAAGGTCAGCAAAGAAGATCACAGCACCAACATCACAGTTTCACTGTGAAAGCAACACGGAAAGCTTAGCTGACAGCAGCACATTTCGACCACCCGATAAGCTATTATAATCACACCTCTCTCCTTCCCTTTCATGGCACAACTAGCTCATGTCGAATAGCTTCGGAGAGGAAACATCACCTCGCCATACTGGTATTACATATTTTACAAGAAATAGAGCTCAAGTAGAGGTTGCTTCCCAAACAGATGATCCAGAGGATATCTTTCACGACCCTAATTATATCCCTAGTGGGACAAGTTCCTCTGATAATTCCCTACATAGCCAAGAGGTGCAAGAGGCAAAAACTGAGCTAAGGTTAATGCTACTCACTCCAACATAGGAATTACTACACAGAACACTTGCGACTAATATTACAGCCAGTGTCTTTGTGACTGCAAGGAAACAACTGAATTTTAATACCCTCCCACCACCTCCAAAGAAGAAGAAGCCTGTCAAAGTTCAAGCTCCAACAGTAGCTCAGCAAAAAATGCAAAACCCATTGGTCAAAACTGCAAAGTTTACAGGAAAGAAAGGTCAAGACCTTGACAGCCATGTTGGGCAATTTGAGACAAGGTGGACAACTAGTGGATTTGGACAACTACCAAATGATACCAAGAAGGAGCAATTTGTAGCAACATTCATCAATGAATTGGTTTATGCAATATGGTATTGCACATTTTGCCACTTATGATGAATTAAAGATTGCTTTCTTAAGTCGTTTTAGGAAAGAAAAAACATCAGAGGACATCTTGGAAAAACTGAGAACAATGAAACAAAAAGACCTCATGGTTGAGGACTATTCATAGATGTTTAGAAACCTCAACATAAGGCTAATAGCAAACCAAAGTCACCCAGGAGCAACTAGGAGCCTATTTTTGCAAAGGATTAAACAAGGAACTGAGAACTACAGTAACTGGCAGGGACCAGCTTGGAGGAGCAACTGATTTTAACAATATGGTGGAAGCTGCCCAGAGGGCAGAGAGAAGACTTGGTACAGCATCAAGATCCAAGAAGACAAAAAAGATAAGACATTCAGATTCAAAAACAAACTCAGAGACAGACACAGATAGTGAAGCAGAAGAAGATACTGAAGGTGAGGAAGACGACTTGTCAGAAAATGATGAGGATGATGAGGAACACTCCAAGAAAAAGAAGAAAGAGAAAAAGCAAAAGCTAAAAGAAAAATCCATAGCAAAAAAGATAGCAAACAAAATCTCCAAGTTGGAGAAGATGATTAAAGAAGACCAGCTGCTACAAAGCTTAAAGCCACCCCCACAACCACAAAAGGTTCCATGTGAATTCTACAAAAAGGACAATCATGACAAAGAGAGATGCTGGTACAACCCCAATTACAAAGGGAGAGTACCACCTTACATTCAGCAATAACAGAATCAAGCACCAGCAATACCTGCTAATCGAATAGTAGTGGGGCAAGACCAATATAACAAAGGTATCAAAATGCAGCCCCAAGAAGGCCCAATCAACAACCATGGGGGAACCAACAGAGCAGAGGCAAATGCAAGACCAAGCTTGCACCTACTGTGGTATTGATGGCCGTAGACAAGGTCCACCATGTGAGTGGTATACCCATTGTTCAATACGATGGAAGGACCAATCAAAATCACCAGCAACAGCCTCCTCCAGGAGTACATATGGTCTATCCATAACCCATCAATTAGGAGTACAACCACAACAATCAATGCAATCAAAGAAATATTTAGGCTTTGGCAGTTACAAGGTCCAAGAATACAAAGCCATTACCAGGGCTAGGAGATGCCCCAAGGGAAATAGCCAAGCCAATGAACTTGCCAAATCAAACTGAGACCAGGAACAAAGCATTGCAACAAGTCCTAGAGAACAATGCCTCACAAGATGTCAGAAAAGAACACTTGACTAACAGAGGCAAAGGGATAATACAGTACAAATAGAACCGACTGCAGTCCAAAGACACAGGTCCGCCTGCACAACAACAACACCAAAATCAAGCTATAGCTTTATAGGGCAATAGCAATACATCAGCACAGATTCCAAGGAAGAGCCAACAAACAAAAAGTGCTTACTCAAGTCAAAATGCAACTCCAAAACACAAAACAAACTCTCAGGTCGAGCCAGAGTTCCCCGAATTACAGAATACGACTACACAGACAAAACCACGGAGTATGATACATGCCAAAAAAACTCTAGGAAGTGAGGATACTACAATAAGGGCCCAAGAGAGGCAACAAGACACAAGCATGCAAAATGAAGATAATACACTCTTTTTCCAAGAGTTAATGGACTCCAACACACAAATTACTCTTGATCAACTACTAAACTTAGTTCCAGCTTTCAAACAACAAATTTGTAAGAGATTGCATCTAGAAGAGTCACATCCAACAATAGCTCAACAACCAAGTAATGATGAGGAGGAAAATCCAGATATTTACACATCAACAGTTGAAGATGTGGACTACCAAGTACCACTCATTGATGTAGACTACAAAAGACAGAGGTCCAGAAGTTTTGGTTGATGGAGGCTCAGGTGTCAAAATCCTATCAGAGGATATATTCAAAAAAATTTACTGCAATGAATTGGTTCCAGCACTATTCTAGGTGAGGATGGCTAACCAAAGGAGAATCCAACCTCTTGGATTATTGAGAGGGCAAGAGATTACAATCACGGGACTAACTTTCACAGTCACATTTATAGTGCTCAAAATGGAGGAAAGGGATTCTGCATACTCAATGCTATTGGGTAGGCCATAGTTAAGAGCTACAAGGGGCTTAAAGAGAATCACTTTCAAGAAAGTGAAAAAGAAAGTCAAGATCAACCTATCCTCCAGAAGGTGTTTTCTAAAAAAACCACAGCCACTTCAAGCAAAGGGAATCAAGATTTTGATGAAGATGAGGAACAAATTTTCCTCAGAAGAAACCCCATTGTATTTCCTATTTTTTAGATCTCCTTACACTAGTATATCATCTACCTTTGCATACCAACATTGAGATGGGCTCCTACATGAATATTATTAATTTTCTCACATGAAATAAGATAGATACTTTACATGCCAGTCTCTCTTATGATTTGATTTGTCATTTGGGCCATTAAAACCTATCTCTTCCATTTCATTCTAAAAGCTCTAAATAGCATACGCACTATTGTCAAATGTTCGTAGACAACATCATCTTGAAGCATGGTCATCTACATAGATAGCTTAGCCAAATCTTGAGTGACATCGTATGGCTTAAAGTCTAGTAGAGATTTCCTCACATACTTGAAATGACTACCCATTCATTCATTTGGCTCTATTGATTGACCTTCTAGACCTCTCTCGTATTTATAATAAGCCCAAAGTCTTTCCCATTCAAGGGGGCTTCTTATTCGATCGTCCACTACTCTACGTTTCTAGAGGGATCTCCTTTATGACTACCGATAGCTATTTGTGATCTCTACAAACAGAGCCTCAAACAAAGATCTTTATAATTCAATTTATTAGCTTTTGATTGAGTCATAATGCTTACCTAGGGGTCATGGGTGGCTATGACTAATTCACATCCAACAAAGCTCATAGGTGTTGATTTCAAAGTTGAACCATGTCAACCGCCTCTCCTTTGGATATCATGTTCACATTCAATGCTATCTCAAGGGTTTTTGACCAATAATTGCTTGGTCCTAGTTCACTCTTTGTCGCATCATATAGCTTCTTCTTGCAGGTCTCTTGCTTGGGACCAGGCTTGATGCAATACCTTGATTTAATAATTGTATGGCAATGGCCATTCACCTTATAGGCCCATCATGTCACACACATTCAAGACGTCTACCCTTCTACAATCGTGTGTATTATGTGCATTCTTTAAGACATTAATATCAATGGTGAGACATTTAAGCTTATGATTTTCTATTGAAAGTTTATTATCTTGTCTTCCACCTCGTTCATGGTATCATTGTAAGGAGGTATGCTTGATGGGGATACTAAGTCAAGGGATTTATGATTTTCAAAAAAGTGTAGGGGTAAGCACCTGTGTAGGAGCTCCCATCTAACTGGGTGGCTCTCCTACTCCCACCGTTAGATTGAAGTGCCTTTGCTCAGAAATTGCGCTAAATTTTGAGCATCAACCAAGTCACTTTGGTAACTCATAGATTTTGTGGGAATATCTTCATACTTTCCTTAGGTCCCTGTTCCAAGGTGTGCCATCATGAAAAAGGCCTTGTACAATTATAGTTGTGACAAAATGATCTTTGAAACTCTACCGGTCATGTATCAACCTAGGTTTCAATTGAACATACTAGGTGTGAGATTGGTCTTGGAAAGTTTGAGCACGACACACAAGTTTTTTATGGAGATCATGAGTAGGAGGAAGAGGAGGAGCCATATTTTGAGTAGTTGCTCTTCTTTTTCTTTTTCTAACAGAAGTAGCTTCTTAAAATGTGAGATAAGAGATTTTGGGAGAGTGGCAAAGAATACAACAAAAGCCAAAAGCTAGGATGACCAATTGGGAACATGTAGCTTAATTAGCATAAAACACTCCAAATTAGATAATAGGATTTGCACCATTATATCTTTGTAAAGATAAATTTCACAATTGTTACACCTGGCTTAATGAGGGCTCACAAAATGAAAACTTGGGTCTAGGCTACCTACTATAAATATTGAGATTTATAAATGAATCTTAAAATTATATTTGTTGAAATTAAATGCAACCTAGAATCCCAACCTTGAGACCTGATAAAGATGGGTCCCTAACTCGGGTCCCTAACCCATCATAGATGAGTGATTTTATCCCATTTAATTTAGGGATTTACATGTGTATACCAATGTTCGGGAAGAAGTGTTAAGTTTCTCTATCTGAGAAACCTTCAACTTTCCACCTCCCAGGTTTAACATAGAATATTTTGGGTTTTAAGGCCGAAACTTGACTAAACTATGAATTTTAAAACTTGCAAAGATAAGTCTAGGAGGTAAATATGACAAACTTGAAGTTTCATTGCACCTCACTTCTCATTCTCTCCACTCGCTTCCATCATTCCCAATACTCTCCACTTTTCACACTTTCCACTAGTTTTCGTAGAAAACTTGTAAACTATATACAACGAACATAAAACATACATTTTCATTATCAGTTGTAAATAAAATTTCTCAAAATGTTGCAAAATTCTAGTTATATTTTAGCTAGACAAGTTGAATTACATTCATGGGGCCTACCCCAAGTGGTATTTGAGGAGGGATCGTGTGTTTTATTTGTTAGTGGATGATCGATGTTGCTTTATGTGGCGAGGGCAACATTGTATAGATTGGTGAGTGGTCTAACGAAGAAATGTAGTTTGTTCCATCTATTATGTTGTTTGGTTTTGAGTTCCGTCCAGATGTGATCAATGATTGTTCCATTAACTGTTGTTGGATTTTGTATGAGTTGCTCCATATTTCTTTCTGACATGAATTTTTGCAATTGTTGTTTGCTCTTTGAAGCAGAGTTGCAATTGATGTTGAAAGCTCTAGGTGTGTATGTTAGGATAGACTGGGGTATGTTTGAAGCAATGTTTACAATATTTAAAGTAAGCTTGTTGTGGTTGTCGATGATTTGTAAACATTTATCACTACAAAGAGGAGCTCTTGATTTCCTTGAAGTAGTGTGGGCAAGCACTCGCACCTACTTTTGTATGCACCTTCTTGTTTGAGGATGTCCTTGTTTGTGGCCTTGAAAGTACCATATTTTTCCAACGCTTCCCCTTCGAATTAGAGTGATAGACATTAGGCTATCACTTGATCCTCATATTCTTATCAAACATACATACAAGCGATACCAATATTAAATAAAAGATATCAAATTTTTGTGTCACATCTTTTCCCCCTACGGATACTTTCTTGTGATAGAGAGGGTATGCTAGCCCTTAAAGTGGTCGAGCATAGAAGAAATTAAGGCAACACTCATTGGTTCATCCCAGTATTATAGTGCTGTCAACATCAAGTAGATAGATACCATTGGTGAACTTCTTCATGACATGATATTGTCCCGCCCATCAACCAAGAAAACTTTTTCTAACTGCTTATCTAAGTGGCTATCAAATCTCATGACCAAATCCCTTTTGTAGTACCTCACTTCTTGAGTATTTTGGTATCAAACTTAGCCTTTCATCATTGTGAGAATATTTTAAGTTATATGAATCATGCAATTGACATTTATCCAAGGCTTCTAGTTATACCAACATTGAACAAAGGCATCCTTTTGTTCCACTGTCCAGGAAATAGTAGTGCAAAGACTATATATTTCCAATTCAATCCCAATATACTAATTGGAATGGTGTAATGCCAATAGATATATTGTATATGGCTTTGTAATCCCATAAAAATTCTTCCAATAACTTATCCCAAAGCCTTTTCTTGGTGTCTACAAGCTTCCCAAGTGAAGTGCACAAAAATCCATTTGTTTTCTCAACCAAGCCATATATTAGGGATCGTATGCTTTGGCCGTAGGATGATTTATCTTTAGCTTATGTGCTACTCTTTCAATTAGTTCATTTCTTAAATAATTTCCTCTATCAGTGAGGATTTTCAATGGAAAACAAAAGCATGTAGATTCGCTCAATGAGAGAATTTGCAATTGTGCTTGCCTTGTTGATTGTGGCTATGGTCTCAGCTGGGCATGTTGTATAACTCTAACACCACACATAAATCTTTATGGAGGAATGGACAATACTAACCAACTTTAAGAATTTTTGTAGCTATGTTGGTTGAAGCATAATGACTAGAGCATTTATGGCACATTTCTAGGATTCTCCTAGCTTTTGTGGGATGGACCACCTGACAAAGAACATTGCCTTGTCCCAATTTATAAAAATAGCATCAAATATACTATAGGGGAAAGCCTTTTTCCAATATCTACCTTTTTTGGATTTAACCCTTGATAAAAGACTCCCCTTCCATGTATTGCTAAATGCCTTGCAATTTTGGCCATTCAGTATCCCCCTAAGGAACCACCCCTCTGTCTTGTACTGCAATGGCTGAAGTAGCTAGCTCATCTGCCTCTGATTTTCTTTTCTATTTACATGAAAAAACTTGCATTTAAACCAAATTGACTACATAGTACCATAGCCTTTTGAAAATGCTCCCACAAATGAGGACTTGTTGTCTTGTAATGCCCTTGCATTTATTTTATAATAAGTTGAGAAGCCTCCCTCAATTTCAATACTTTACTTGACTTTAAAGAAAAAATATAAACCAATGATCAAAGCATTATACTCAATTGCATTATTAGTTGTGATACTTGGAAGCTCTTATCCTTTTTCCTAGACCTCTTGACTTCAATATTCATCAAGACCATCCCCCTAGCTCCATGGTGGAGTGAACAACTGAAATCCCTATAAAAATACAAAACAAAAGCCATTGATGGTGTTTCTCTTTCAACCTTGAGATCCTCCTTAATTTCCTTTCTTCATCTTGACCCTCCCACCCTATGAGTAAATCTATCATTTGTGGACCTAATGGTTTTTTTAGTGACAAAAGAGAAAGAGAAAGCCTGAAGCTTTGAAAGCCATTTAGCAAATCTCCCCCAAGATCATGGTTGCATAGTATGTTAATTTAGATTGAGAGGCAAGAAAGAAAAATGGTCAAGGAGATAAGTAAGGTTGTTGTTCTTAGTGTTAAATCATCCCTAAAGAACCATTAGTATGTTTCTAGTGTATTACATAGCCCTAAAGGAATTACATGGCTGGAGCACATCAACATGATAGAACTTTTTCTTTGCTAGAACCACTATTTGGTTGTACCTTGTAAAACAATCCATTATGCTATAAAGCTTTTTGTTTGCTATTTGATTGCATAGCTTATTGATGAAGGGCAAACGATATGTATCCAAAATAGTAACCTATTTAGCTCCCTATAGTCGATGTGAAGGCCTACTTTTTCTATCAACGCTCCATACATTCTAGCAATAGTTGGACACCTACACTATTAAGATCAAGCAATTTCATGATCTCCGTATAGCACACAGGATGAAGCCTATTAGCCAGTGTTCATGATTGTCAAGACTAAATTTGCATCTAGTCTGAGTGGAATGTTATGAGGAACTTGAGATGGATTAATGTCTTTTAGGTCATTGTAGGGAACAGCCCCTCGGGAAAGTTGAGGTCCACCCTGGTGTTAAGGAGCCAAATCAAGGAACTAACAAGTTTCTTGTACAATGCTGCTTCCACCCACCCACTGGGATCATGTTGGGATAGCTTAATGTTAGGATCCATGAGAGACCAAATAGGTTTACGATCCTATTATTATGATTATTGATCAATATATAGGTCCAAATTAGCAGATACAACATCCCCGATTGTTGCAGAACAGAACAAAGTCGAAAACCAATCGGATCAGGTTTTCACAGAAAAATATACAACAGAGGCTACTGATGCAAGCAAAGATGATGCACCAAGAGATATCACTTCTAAATCAGTAGATGAGGCAATCATGGAAGCAAAAATACAATTTGAAGAACATATGCAAAAAAGTGCCAAGGTCAGGTAGGATGACTTGGAGGAGATGAACTTGGGAAACAGTGACAACCCACAACCAGTAAGTACAAATCTCTCTCTACCTTTTTAAATGGCACTCAAAGAATTATTGATGCAGTACAAATATATTTTTACATGGCACTACAATGATATGAAGGGGTTAGATTCTAAATTCTGCCAACATAGAATCAATCTGAAAATTGATGCAGTACCAATCATACAAAATGAATCCAAATTATGCCAAGCTGGTCAAAGAGGAGATTAACAAGTTATTAAGAGTTGGTTTCATATATCCCCTGACACATGTCACACGGTTATCTCCTATTGTCATTGTTCCAAAGAAAAATGGGAAATTGAGAATCTGTGTAGACTATAGAAAATTAAACGCAGCCACTATCACTTATTCATTCCCACTACCATTTTGTGATTCATTGCTTGATGCTATAGTTGGACATGAAATGTACAGTTTTTTGGATGGCTTCAATGGGTACAACCAAATCAGAATGGCTCCAAAAGACAGGGATAAAACTACTTTTGTCATAGAATGGAGTGTGTTTGCATCCAATGTGATGACTTTTGGGTTGAAGAATGTCCCACCTACTTTTCAAAAATATATACAAGAAGTATTTGCAGAGTACCTGACATCCTTCATGAAGGTATTTTTGGACGATTTCTCACTTTTTAGAAAGATGGTGGAACACTTGAATCACTTAGCATTATGCTTTGCTAGATGCATATTTGCTGGTCTCAGTTTAAATCCAGCAAAGTGTGCTTTTGCCTATTAGTAGGGGAATACTACTAGGACATATTATCTCCCAACAAGGTATGGAGATTGATCCTAACAAGGTTTCTACAACTCAGAATGCAAAAGCCCCAAAAAACATCAAACAACTTCAAAGATTTATAGGCCAAATCAAATGGCATTGTAGATTTCTAAGATACCTTGTAGATATTTATTATCCTCACAAAGCTGACTAGAGATACCGAACCATTCATCTGGGGAAATCCTCAAGAATATGCATTCAGCATTTTGAAAAAGATGCTTATGGTGGCACCTATCCTACAACCCCCTGATTGGTCTCTCCTTTTGAAGTATTTGTGGATGCTTCAGATTCAGCAATTGGTGCAATCCTAATGCAACAGAAAACACCAAAATGGTTCAGACCTATCTACTATGCAAGCAGGATCTTAACAAACATGAGAGAAACTATGTAGTCACAGAAAGAGAGGCACTTGGTATGATTATGCAATGCATAAGTTTAGGCATTATTTACTAGCTAATAAGGTAAATTTTCATGTTGACCACCAGGCTTTGATTTATTTGGTTAATAAATAGCAACTAACAGGAAGGCTTGCAAGATGGATGCTTTTGTTATTACGGGAGTTTGATTACATTGTCATACATAGACCAGAAACATTAGGGAAATTTTGGACTAAAAAAGGGCCTCATAAGGAGTGGATTAGCAAAATGGATTAAGAACTAATAAGGTCTATAAAGGGTCCCATCACCCCCATATGAGTCCAAAAAAGTACACCCCTAAGCTTTGGTAGTCCCAAAAAGTGCACCTCCCTCTCCCACTTGGAGGATCCCCACCATGTGCAAGAAGTCCACCCTCTTTATACCCTAAGGTGGTCCCCGCTCCTAAAAAGTATCTCGTGGGTACTACTCCCCCCAAAAATTTGAAATTTTTCAAAAGTGCCAAAAATGATGTGAAACCCTTCCAAACCTTGCCCCAAACCATGCATATGCACCCAAATCCCTTTCCAACCCTTGAATCCTTCTTCTACTCACCATAGTCAGTTTCCAATGCCTCAATCGTTCTTCTTCTCACCTAATCACTTTCTAACCCTTGAATCCTTTTTCTTCTCACCATAATTATTTTTCGTCGCTTTTCTAACGCTCTCATGGCTCCATTGCAAGATTCTCCTACAATGTAGTGCTTGGTAGTTGATAGTGTAACAACGAAGCTATTTTGTAATCTAATTTTTTTAATTACTTTCACTCAGTAACTCAAATCTATTTTCTCACATATCTTATTATTCCATTTCAATGTTACCAAGAAGAAGTAGAAGTGTTTCCTGAGTTACAAGTGCATGTGACAAAATGTGTTCTTGGCAGGTTGCGGTGGAGCAAGAAATCAATCAAAGGTTGCAAGCTACATGGTGCATAAGGGCTACATCTAGGGATTATGAACTACCTTCTCCATGTAGCTTATTGGATAAACATTATTCAAATCTTTTCAAATATGTGGAGGTAATCTCGATTGGATTTCAAGGAACTTGAGCATGGATGGATAGAACATTGAGGCAATCAAAGGTAGAGGGAAGAATCTTCTTCAACCTGATGGAAGTGGTCATTCTTTAGCATTTACCACTATACCCATCAACATTTATCTGTCTTGTATGTGTTCTTTTCCTTTAGAGGACACCTATTATATTATAGTGTGTCCTTTTGTAGACACTATATTTTGGCTCCCCAATGGAGGTTGCTTGTACTTGCCCTTTCTATGGTGATTGGTATTATTTCATTCTAAAATAAATAAATGCTATCATAAAGTAAAATCATAATCTATGTTGTTTTATTATTGTTGTCTTATTCTTGCTGCTTGTTGAAGTTTATCCAAAACTCAATTTCAAAAAGGCCTCTTGGCAATGTGCATGTGGGTGTGCAATTGGATCAAACAACTTAAGTTTGGCCCAAATGTGTGCTTTGGCCAAGAGGACTGTTGTGTCTTATGACATTACTTCTTGCCCCTAATCAGCCCCTTCCTGGTGATTAGCAAGTTTCTCTATAATGAACACCAGTACACCCCATTAGCCAAACATCTATACAAAAAAACCGGTTGAGCCAAGAAGAACAAGTATTGTGTAAACAAAGAAAGGCAACCACTTGAACTAGGCTTCAACAAGATTGAGCCCCAAATAGTGGTTCCCAATAAGTAAAAGAGAAAAAAAGTTGATTTGGAAAAATATTAGGCAATCTTCACCCACCCAAAAAAAAAAAAAAACTATTAGGCATCCTTGATTTGTTGGGAGCTAGTATTTGGGGCATGGAGAGACATTCCCCCAAAAAAATTTTTAAAAAAAATGGCCAGATGGCCCTAGGTGTGAGCAGGCACGACTTTCGGGACCATCTTGCCATTTTTTTTCAAATTTTTTTTGGGGGAATAGTGTTTGGGGCATGGAGAGACATTCATCCAACAACATTTTGTTGGATGAATGTCTCTCCATGCCCCAAACACTATTGGGGACTAGTATTTGGGCATGGAGAGACATTCCCCCAAAAAAATTTTGAAAAAAAATGGCCAGATGACCCCAAAAGTCGCGCTTGCTCACACCTGGGGCAATCTGGCCATTTTTTTTCAAATTGTTTTTGGGTGAATGTCTCTCCATGCCCCAAATATTGTGGGAAGTTGTGCCTGCTCACACCTAGGGTGGGGCACGATATTTGGGGCATGGAGAGACACTCCCCCAAAAAACTTGAAAAAAAATGGCCAGATGGCCCCAGGTATGAGCAGGTGCAACTTTTGGCTAGACGGGGTCCTCGTCTAGAGTTGCACCTACTCACACCTGGGGCCATCTGGCCATTTTTTTTCAAAAAAACTTTTGGGGGAATGTCTCTCCATGCCCCAAATACTGGTCCCCCAGTATTTGGGGCATGGAAGGACCAGTATTTGGGGCATGGAGAGACATACTCACACCTAGGGCCATCTGGCCTTTTTTTTTCAAATTTTTTTTGGGGGAATGTCTTTCCATGCCCCAAATACTGGTCCTATTAGATATGCTCAATGCCCCACCCTCCTGGTAACCACCAGTGGTCCAAGGTGCTCAAGTTGTAAGACCCCCATATGAGGAGAAGCCATGTGTGAGCCTAGGACACTGGATGGATCCTGACTTGCATGTCAAATGAGGTCTATCAATGAGACCGTTGATGGTAGAAAGGTGATTGTGTGGGAGCTCCTTATTCTTGCTGGGGCCTAGGGGCCAGCTAGGCCCCTAGTGGGGATTCGGAGGCGAGAGCCCCCGAGGCGATGGTATAGGGAATACTCCTTGAATATTCCATGGATGACTAGTCAGTTCCACCTACTAGGTTGACTAGTTGGCTTTATCGGACTAGGTTGACTAGTCGATTCCACCGACTACGTTGATCCTGACTACAACCTCATAGCTATAAAGAGGCGACCTCCCCACTCCATTGTACCAGATCAGATCTTCTAGCAGAGACCTTCCAGCTAGTAGCTCTTCACCTAGTATCTGTCTAGATCACCATCTAAGCTCCACTGTGGGAGCACACAGGTGGACGGAACCATCATCTGTACTACATCAGTATTGAAGAAAAATTTTGTTCATCTCTAGTTTGCTATGTACTCTCTATTCTTTGTTCAGTTTCTATTCTGTTGCACTATGTAATTTAACATGGTATCAGAGCCCAGGCGGCTCTAAGGATCGAAGAATAGAAGAGAGGTGAGGGCTTCAAAAGCACACAGAGTGATGGCAATAAGAAGCGGCTCGAGTTCAGCAGTTGCTACTGCACCAACAATCCAGACGTTGAGGATTCACCCACCAGCCTTCACTGAAGGCAAGCTAGATTGTATAAACTACACTCTCTAGAAGTTTAAAATTACTGCTATTCTGGATTCATATGCACTTTTGGAGATAGTATTGGGGACTGCTGACCTAGAACCACAAGGAACCCCCAACCCAGCAAATCTAACGAGTATGATACCTCCTAATGCCGACCTTCTATGAGCTTGGAAATGCAAGAATGCAGATGCTCTATGTGCCCTAGTTACAAATACTACTGATAGTGTTTTGACCTTCATTCAGCATACATCTAAGGCAATTGTGGCATGGAACATATTGAAGAGTCAGTATGAGACGCGGAATCAGACAAGGATCCAGAACCTAGAGAATCAACTCGCAACTGAGAAGTTTAATGAAGGAGAGACAGTGGAGATATTCATAACCCGAATCAAAAATCTGTGTGACCAGATGGCTGGTGCTGGGATACAAAAGACTAGCAAAGAGCTAGCTCGGTGGTGTCTCCAGATACCACCAAGGTTTGATGGATTGGTAACAGCACTTAACACTCAGGTAAGACCCCAACCATTGTCATTTGAGGAGTTCTGTGCTTTACTTATGAAGGAGGAATTGAGGCTTAAATCTCGAGATGGAGGTGGCAATGGGGATGCTGCGTTCTCTGCCACTACAAAAGGCAAGGGTGGTTCGTCCACCAAAGGTGAGTCCTCTACTAGTGGTGAGACAAAAAGAAGAAGGGCGGCAAGAAGAAGTTTCAGGGAGAATGCTTCTACTGCAAGAATAAGGGCCATGTGATTGCAGATTGCCAGGTCAAGAAAGCAAATAAAAAGAATGGTACCCTGAAGAAGACAGATAAGGGGATAGAGATAGCTAACACAGTGGAAGTAGAGTTGGATCTATTTCTAGCCATTGAGGAAGAGTGCTCCTCAGTTCACGAAGCGTCAACCATTGATTCATGGGTGTTGGATAGTGGTGCCTCCTATCACATGACCTGCAAGAAGAGTCTATATTGTTCCATGCAGCCTCTACAGGAACCCATCACCATGATGGTTGGAAATAATGCGAAATGTCTTGTTGACGGTATAGGTACGGTTTCATTTGTTTCTATAAATGGAGATGTTAAGAAACTATCTAATGTGTTGTATGTTTCACAAATCAAGAGAAATTTGCTATCAATTGCTTCCATAACTGACCTTCAACATGAGGTGAGGTTCAACAAGACAAGAGCAAAAATTATGGATAGTGTAGGCAATCTTGTTAGCACAGGAGTAAGGAGGAACAACCTGTATGAGCTAAGTGCTCTTATAGCCACCGCTGGAGTGGGCACAAGCAGACTTTGGCACAAAAGATTCGGCCACATCAGATTTGCAGTGCTGAAGGAGATGTAGAAGCAAGGTATGGTTGCTCACTTATCTGCAGTCGTAGAAATCAAGGAACTGTGTGAAGCTTGCATGATGGGCAAGCAACAGAGAAAGGCATTCCCACAAGAAAGCAAGAATAGAGCAAACGCTCCTCTAGAGTTGGTGCATGTTGACTTGTGTAGTAAGATTCCTACACAGGCCTTGGGGGGATCTTCCTATTTTTTATTGATTGTCGACGACTATAGTAGGAAGATGTGGTTGATCGGATTTGCAGTGCTGAAGGAGATGTAGAAGCAAGGTATGGTTGCTCACTTACCTGTAGTCATAGAAATCAAAGAACCATGTGAATCTTGCATGATGGGCAAGCAACAGAGAAAGGCATTCCCACAAGAAAGCAAGAATAGAGCAAACGCTCCTCTAGAGTTGGTGCATGTTGACTTGTGTAGTAAGATGCCTACAAGGCCTTGGGGGGATCTTCCTAATTTTTATTGATTGTCGACGACTATAGTAGGAAGATGTGGGTGTACTTTCTTCGCAAAAAGGCTCAATATTTTGGTAAATTAAAAGAATGGCTATAGCTTGTTCAAAATGAAACAGGGAGAAAAGTGAAGAAAATCAGATCGGATGGTGGTGATGAGTTTGTTTCTATAGAGTTTGGAGATTTTTGCAAGAGCAAAGGGATCAAGTGACAAACAATGACACCACATATGCCTCACCAAAATTTAGTTGTTGAACGCCGAATGTGGACCACCGTGGAGATGGGGAGGTGTATGTTAAAAGGTGCTGGACTGCTAAACCACTTTTGGGCTAAGGCTATTAATACTGTGATTTGCATCCTTAATCACAGCTATACAAAGGCACTTAAAGTTAAAACACCACATGAGGCTTACAACGGTAAGAAGCCATCTGTCTCCCACTTCAGAATATTTGGGTGTGAATGCTATGTGCATGTACCAGACAAAGAGAGAAACAAGCTACAACCAAAAAGCACCAAATGTTGGCTATTGTTATGAGAAGAAAGCCTATATGTTGTATGATTGAGAGGCATAGAAGATCATAGCGAGCCGTGATGTGGTGTTCAGGGAGCAGCCACATGTAGTGGAGGCAGAGAAGAGCTCTTCCACTTTATCATCAAGCAAAGAGGTAATTCACTATGTACCTGTCCCAGGAGCTATAAAGGAGGAGGAAATATCAGATGATGAAGGTATAATTCACCAACCTATTGTTACACCACCAGAAAAGCCATTGCGGCGATGGGTAAGGCAGCTCTATGACCATGATAACCAGATTCCTATGTCTGTTGAGTAGCATGCAGATGGACCAAGGTGGTCTCAGAGAATCGAGGAGCAAAGGAGGGCTTTTGCTCACATAGTCAATATGGCCTTGATGGCTGAGATTATTGCAAAAGTAAAGGAGCCTGTGAGTGGAGGAAGCACTTGCAGACCGAGATTGGAAAAACGCTATGCAAGTAGAATATGACAGCATCATGAAGAATGAAACTTGGGAGATGGTAGACCGACCACCTAACAGAAAGGTTATTGGCACCAAGTGGGTTTGGAAGGTAAAGTACAAGGCCAATGGGCTTTGGAAAAATACAAAGCCAGATTGGTTGCATAAGGATTTTTGCAGGTTGAAGGGTTTGATTTTCAGGGATCTTTCACTCCGACTGCCAAGAATGACCACTATTTACACGGTACTATATCAGTGGCTGCTCATAAAAAGTCGCCAGTTTACCAAATGGATGTCAAATCAGCATTCTTAAATGGTGACCTCAAGGAGGAGGTGTACATGGCTCAGCCACCTGGGTTTGAGGCCCCCCATTTTGAGAACAAGGTATGTAAGCTGAAGAAGGCTTTGTACGGGCTGAAACAGGTCCCAAGAGCATGGTACCAATGGCTAGACAAATTCTTTCATAAATTAAACTTCAAAAGACGTGCCTCAGATGCTAACTTGTATGTGTATAGGAAAGGTGGAAAATTTGCTATTATTGTCCTATATGTGGATGATCTCCTTATTATAGGTGACTATGAAGACATGATCCAGCATACTAGAAAGGCATTGAGCATGAAGTTTGAGATGACAGACTTAGGCTTGATGCACTATTGTTTGGGGATTGAAGTTAGGCAAGATCTTCATCTCTCAGTAGAAATATGCAAGGGAGATCTTGAAGGCATTTGGTATGTTCGAGTGCAAGGAAATAGCCACACCTATGGAGGTAAATGCGAGGCTGCCTATGGAGGATGCCTCACCATGAGCAGACATCGCAAGGTACAAAAAGTTGGTCGACAGTCTCATCTATATGTACAACACCAGACCAAACATCAATTTTGATGTTGGCGTTTTGAGCAGGTTCTCCAATAAGCCCCGAGAGAATCATTGGAATGTAGGGATGCAAGTGCTCAGGTATGTGAAGGGCACTCTTGATTATGGCATCACTTATGGTATAGGCACTTCCTTGGCTAGTCATGTGACTCAGATTGGGCTAGAGATGTTGATTCCAGGAAATCAGTTTCTGGATATTGTTTCTCTTTAGGTTCAGGTATCTTCTCTTGGATCAGTAAGAAACAACCAACAGTGGCATTGTCTTCTATCAAGGCTGAGTACAAGGTAGCATGTTTTGCTGCTTGTGAAGCAATGTGGCTGAGGAGGATCTTATGGCACATGGGAGTGCAAGAGGATGAGGCAACTGTGCTGAGGTGCGACAATCAAAGTTGCATGGCCATTGCTAAAAATCCAGTGTTTCATGTGCGCACAAAACATATAGAGATTCAGTATCATTATGTGCATGATTTGATCGAGGACAGGATAGTGGAATCAGTATACTATCCAATAGAGAAAAATGGAGTAGATATCTTCACCAAGGCACTCGTGACTTCAAGGTCATCTTCAGAGACTCGGCATTGGGCCGAAAAGGTAGTTCACTTGTGGGTGGACATTTAGGGGGGGTGTTAGATATGCTCAATGCCCCACCCTCCTGATAACTACCAGTGGTCCAAGGTGCTCAAGTTGTAAGGCCCCCATATGAGGAGAAGCCATGTGTGAGCCCGAGACACTGGATGGATACTGACTTGCATGTCAAATGAGGTCTATCAAGTGAGACCGTTGATAGTAGAAAGGTGATTGTTGGGAGCCCCTTATTCTTACTAGGGCATGGGGGCCAGTGGCCCCCATAGTGGGCGTTCGGGGGCAAGAGCCCTTGAGGCGATGGTATAGGAAATCTTCACTGAATATTCCATGGACAACTAGTCGATTCCATCGACTAGGACTAGTCGGCTTTACCGACTAGGTTGACTAGTCGCTTCCACTGACTACGTTGATCTGACTACCACCCTTATAGCTATAAAGAGGCGGCCTCCCCAATCCATTGTACCAAATTAGATCTTCCAGCAGAGATCTTCTAGCAGCTAGTAGCTCTTCACCTAGTATCTATCTAAATCGCCATCTAAGCTCCACTGTGGGAGCGCACGGGTGGATGGAGCCATCATCTGTACATCATCAGTATTGAAGGAAATTTTTGTTCATCTCTAGTTTGCTGTGTACTCTCTATTCTTTGTTTAGTTTCTATTCTGTTGCGCCGTGTAATTTAGCAGGTCCCCATGCCTACATGCAGGTGCAATTGATTTGATCTAGCAAGTCCTTTTTTTTTTTAAACACTGGGAAAAAATAGCCATGTTTGGAGGCCCATATCTTTTAAATGGTGCAAGATATGAAAATAATTCATAGTATAACTTTTAACAGTCTTTTGATTCCCTATAACTTTTATCATCATCTCTTTCTACCCAAACTCGCCATCTAAGGCTTCAAATTTGCATTTAGAATTGGGCACACAAATCCAAGCCAAGAAAAAACTTCAGTGCCTTTTTTACATCTTCGGGCCATTATTTGCCCATCTGAATGGTTGAACCATGTAAATCACAAAGTATTAAAGTTGTAGCTTGGTGTAAAATCTACAACTCTCTCTTACTGACTTTTCTCAAAATCAATCATCTTCTCAGACATATTTGCCTTTCCAAAGTGCTCACTCTCAATATGTTGATGAAATTGTGAAAACAAATCATGGAAGCAAAAATACACTGCAATAACCTATGGCCTCACAATGGGTACTCACAAAAAGTACACATATTATACTCTTATTATACTCTACAAGGTTGATCTACAAACTCTATTCATGGTTTATATATGTCCCATGCGCATCTCTTTCACTTTTGCATGCATATGCATATTATACTCCAAGATTGATCTATTACACAAATTCAATCATATGTATTATGTCCTTCTCTAGTTATTGTTTTAGTGTTTACACTAAAACCAATAAGAACAAATGTCATTCTTAAACTTTTAGAGATAATTTGTCGTTACAGATAATTGTTACCTTATAAAAGAATCATCGATATTATACATATATTTGCCCCTAATCATCTCATTGTACCTCAATTCAATACCATGGATATGCATGGACATGTTCTATGCTTATGGTACAATCGATCTATAGGTGTTGCTTCTTTTAGATGCTCAAATACTTTTACTTTTGGATGCCAAACATTAGGATATGATATGGATATCATTCATCGGGTCTTGATGGATATGTTAACTTTAAACCTTCAAAAGCTTTCCACTTCTTTAATAATTAAAACTGAACATTTTTTCCCCACCCTTGTCCTGTCATGTCTTCTTACTGAATCTTTGCATGCTTGATTCCACATAATTTAAATTTAAAAATGATGCATTGTGTTTATTACATCCAAATTTTTGGTACATTTGAAGATCTTTAAAAAATGTTATATAATTGACAAAAGTTATAAAAGAAAAGTTTTTTAATACATAATCAATTATAATATCCCCTCTAACTTATACTATTCATGAGTCAAAGTTATTAATTGAATTAAAAAATCAATCTAGCTCTAAATATAAGCAATACCTAAGAGTAGAACCTTCCCAAAATGTTACTTGGAGTATTCCATCAAAGCATGTATTACTTGGGGGTTCAAGTTGCCAACTCCCATTCTATGTAAATAATAAATACAAGTGATCACATGCAATTATGTCTGATCATTTTCAAATGTGATGTAATGTCCAAGAAGTAAATATAACTTCCAAATAGCTACATACATATTTCATATACACAACATAATACATATTAATTTGTCTCATCCATGCATGAGGTGGTGTATTTTGGCACCATTGGGATTTATTAAGTAAATAAAGACTCATATCTAATTGGACCTACATAATCTTTAAAAGTAGTACATTTTAGAAGACCATATACCCATTGATTTAAAATCCCAAACACAACACGTACATCTGTACCTCATCGACAAGATCCCAAAGACAACCTACTACCTAATAAAGGAATTCATTCTAAAGGAATCCATGCCCTGTCAATTGTTTTCAAGACTTACATCTACACCTCATCGATAAGATCCCACAAACAACCTAGCTTCTCTCATCCATGCACAACCTATTGCTCTTCATCACACTGATTCATGTAGTAATTCAAAGTTGTCATGGCTAACTAAATACAACAATTAACCTAAAGTAATTCATTCTGAAAGAATTAATATGATAATTTACATAACAAAATATAGATATCCAATGTGGTATAAAAAATTTATTGGTATCTTTAATCAAATCATTTTTAGCCAATGTACATGAATGCTTCCATTCAATGAAAGATAGCATTACATCCATGTGCCTTTCTAATAACTTCTTGATCTTTAACTTTTTGATCTATAAAAGAAAATAATAATCATTGTAAGGCATGCCCCATTGTGGTCGTGAATTCAGTTCTCATAGATATTGTAGTAGCAGTGCTTGGCATGTCCCTAAATGGTCAATTTTGATGCATCCTGACAATTGCAATAAGTAAATCATTAGTTATTTTTTAAAATCATTAACTTAGTAATAGAAATTAGAATATCTACAAAATAACTTCAAATCAAACAAATCCTAGGAATCAAATCAAATCTTTATTATGTCCACTACATCATGATCCATAGGAATCCATTTCCTTTTCTCTCTCTCTCTCTCTCTCTCTCTCTCTCTCCACAACAGAGTCCTCTTACCCTCGCTCCCATACAAGCCCCTTTTGAGAAATCCTAAAATGCAGTACTCCTTCAAAATGTGTCTTACATTTGGTCTAGGGGAAGAGGAGCGCTTCATAAATATGGAAAGAATGGGAGAAAGAAAAGAGGAAGAGATTGAGAAGACAAGGCTAAGAGCAAGAAGAGGTTGTGAGGATATTGAGAGGAGGCTAAGGATATTGAGAGGGGGAGGATGAGTGGAGGTTGAGAGGAGGAAGCTGAGAGGAGGCTGAGAGGAGGAAGAGGTTGAGAGGAGGAGGTTGAGGGGATGTTGAGAGGAGGAGGAGGAGATTGAGAGGAGGTTGAGAGGAGAAGGAGGAGGCTGAGAGGAGGCTGAGAGGAGAAAGAGGCTAGGAGGAAGGTCAAGAGTCAATGGGGATAGTTTGGGGGGCCTCTTGGGAGTTGTTTGGTGGGTTGGGGACACTTTTGGAAATTTTTGATTTTTTGGAGGGAAAAAAACTCGCAATTTTGGGGGCCCACGGAGTGAGGGAGGAGGGTAGGGGGACCATGAAAAAGTCAAGGGGGGGAGTAAATGCCCCAAGAGGTGGTGGGGGAGAGGAGGCAAGTGGGAGCCTAGTGGGGACCAAGGGAAGTCTCTCGACCAATGAGAGGCCAATATGGAATCCTCCATTCTTTTAATGCCCAAGCCTTCCCATTGGTTGGTTTACTAATCACAAATCTTAAGGGACTAATCCAAGAGGCCCTTTTTGATTCCGAAATTCTCCTAATGAAATAGCATATGATAGCTGATTATTCGAGTAGACTACAGTAAAGAGAAGCTCCGATTGGCATCCCAAATGAACTCCTTGATGCAAGTCTATTTATGGCAAAGATAGAAGAACCACCAAATTGGTATGACAAGATGTTATTTTTCCTTACTGATGGACTAATCCTAGAAACATTGAATAGGGACCAAAGAAAGAAGTTAGTATTGCAAAGCAGACCTTTCCTTATTATTGCTAGAGTGTTGTACAGAAGAGACATTGACCATGTCATTAGAAGGTGTGTCCAAGATCATGAGCAAAAAGCTATCTTAGCAAAGGCACATGGAGGGCCACTTCTAAGGTGATATCACAGGCAAGAAAATCTTGCATGCTGGATTATGGTGGCCCATAGTATTAAAAGATGCACACAATTATGCCAAATCATGCTTGTCATGTCAAAGGGATGGCAATGGATAGTGACAGAATGCCACATCAGCCTATTCTTCCATTGGGACCTTTTCAAAAGTGGGGATTGGACTTTATTGGACCAATCAAACCTACAGCCAAATTCTCAAGTAATCAATATATTCTTGGTGCTACTGATTATTGCACTAAATGGGTTGAGGTTGTAGCATTGAAGACATGCAAAGCTAGAATAGTTGCACATTTTTTGTATCACAATATTGTAACCAGATTTGGTGTTCCCATTGAGTTGCACCTTGTGTCCTATCTCACACAAGATGAACTCACAAATATTGAATTTGATGCATGCAGACTTTGTATACTACACTCAGGGCATTTATGTATACTATGCTATCTGAACTATAGTATCTGCACTACACTTTTGGAAAATGTCACAAGGAGGGGATACTCCTCCTCTGCACAGGGAGGAGGAAGTCTCCAAAAGAGCAAGCAAGCATCCACTGAAACAAGAGGAGGCTTGATGTGCTGAGCATCAATGGTTATAGTTCAAGTGGCTATGTAGGGTTGCCAACGCAGTGCCCGAGCATGTGCTAGATACTATTGTGTGTACATCTGTGTACACTCAACTTGGAGGTTTGTATGTTTAATAATTCAATTTTTGTTTAAAGATATTGCCAATAAGTATCTGAATAGCAATCAACACCATGGGCATTGGTTTTGCAGGCATGTAATGGAAAGAAGTAGACAAGCTGGTCTCCAAACAAGAGCTCCATGCAATCTGGCCCTTAGAGGCAGATGAAGAGGCAGAGCCTCAGGCAGTCAAGTGAGGAAACGCAAAAGAATAGAGGGAGTTGGAAGCACCCCAACCCAAGCTTTGGACCAGCACGGGAGGTGGAAGATAACCAATTGTTGAGATGAATGGATTTGAGAAAATGCCAAGCAAATCTACATCGAGGTATATGGAAAGCCCCCACACCATAATGAATTGGCAATGTACTTCGCCAAATTCTTGTACGTGCACTTCATTAAGGGTATACAGGTGGACTTCTCCTTTTACAAGGACAAGCGTACGCATGGTCGTACAGAAGTGACGATCACCCAATCACAATTATCTAGGGCATTGGAGGGTGCACGTGGCCCATTGGAGCAACAAGTGGTGCAACTTCATGAAGAGAACGTGGCCTGATTTGAGCAGGTCCAATGCCTAGAGACTGAAAGACCACAAATCGAGCTAGAGTTACAGAATGAGATTATTGCTCTAAGTGCCCAATTGAATAGCTTGGAGGACCTCAACATGCGGTTGTGGCAAGAGGCCCATGAAGCACGTGCAACACTCATTGGAGATGCAAGCGTGGATGCGTAGTTAGCTATTTGTCACCATCCATCCTCACAACCATATGCCGTGGAGCCCCTTCCCTTCAATAGCCCAGACAATTGCTTGTGCCAAATATGCCAATGCTTGTTTGATAATTGTACTGGCTATTACTCTCTACCTTGTGGCATAAATTTCATCTTTATTGTCTAGTAGATTACTTGCCAACTAGATCAATTTGTCCACTTTGTAAAGCTCAACTATCAATGGCATTGTACATGGTGTTGTATCCAAGACCATGACATTGAATGAAGTTCATGACCATGTATACAATCTCTTTATAATGGAAATATATGCCTTTGTTTTAAGTTCATTGAAGTTCTATGATGGTGTACTATATGATCTAGTGGGATTCATATATTTAAATGCTTAGTGATTAATTTATATGCATCCAATGAATTATGTTTGCACTATGCAATCGAAAAATCCATGGCATGCAATCCTAAAGTCATCAATTGGAATAGTGTCAATATATTATTTCATAAATCATTTAAGGAAGGCTATGGTTAATTGAAAACAAATTATTTAATTGCATCAAGGAAGATTATGGCTATTTCATAATAAATAATTTAAGGAAGGCTATGGTTGCATCAATTGGAATTTGGAATGTAAAACACTATGCAATCTTATATAAAGTAAATTGTAAACTTTAATCATTATAAACTATATAAAGTAAACTTTAAAAGCATTTTTGATTTGCCATTGAAATATAATTATATGCACTTTCATCACAAGCGCGTGCTCTCTCTCTCACACACAATTAAAACTTATCTCCAAAGTCATTAAACTTTGCGCAAGAAATTAAACTTTGCACATGCTTCTTTCGCACGTCCTCGCATAGGATTCTATTGCATATGAGACAAAGTGGTATAACAATTGCCATAGTCTTGATAAATTGAACTTGGTCAAGAGCACAACAATTGGAATAACCACCCGGAAGTTTATGCAATGGACATGAAAGAAACAAATCCCAAACCCTAAACACAAGACATTTACAATGCACAATAAGACAATTCTTATAGAACCCTAAACTGCAAGCTTAAGTCACATGCATTATCCATGACAACCTGAACAACCTTTTCAAGGCCTAACTCTCTTATAACCTTGGATAACACACCAGCCATATATGTCCCCAACTTCTTTACATGTGAGACATCAATCAATGTGTGGAAGGCCTCCCCAAGTGGTGATATAACCATCACATTCAATAAAGCATGGCATTTTATGCTTGTTCACCCGTCTGAGACACTTCGTTGCTCTTGTCTGCATTGATCCTCCTCCAAATCCTCCTCTTGGATGTGGGCATGGCCATGAAGTTTACATTTGGATCCAAATGTGCAAGGTTATCTTGGTTTATGCCTCTACACATTTTTGCTTCTTTATTTTAGAATATACATATGCATAGAACAAAAACTATGTGGTCTTGCAAGCGTGTAGATGAAAATGCTCTTGAAGCTTTACTTGGGATGAATTGGGTAACCAGGTCAGGTGACCAAAAGGGTGATGTGCTTCAATGTCGTGCATGTAAAGACAATGTGGTTATTAGATACCATTTGTCATGCCATGTGTTGTATTTAGCTTTTCAGTATAGGCGCTGGAAGAAAACAAATGGCCCGTGACTTTCGCTAGACTCTAATGATGAGGACAATATGGGGGTAAGTTTGTCTATTGATGTTGAAGAGGGAGATGTCAAGAATGTGAATGTCACATCGCAATGGACTCTAAGGGATGTGTGAGAACACCTATTGGCCATGGAGGATGGCATGTCAAAGTCCTTCTACTTTATCTTAAATAGTGGTAAGATCAGCCATCATGTGGAGAAGTGCATGCATAGTGCCAATTTCATTCCTCCTACAACTTTGAAGATTGCTAACAATGTGTTTGACTAGTGCATCATTTAATTTTTTGTCTATCAAAAAATCCTAGTTATTGCTTCAAAAGATGATGGACAATTAAATTAAAATCTTATTTATTTTAATGTTTTCTCCTTTCACTTCATGGTAAATGTTTTTCAAAAAATTTGGGGATTTTATGATTAATTTTGATTTTTAGGGTTTTGATATATATTAAGGGGTAAGAGCCCTTTTTACATCACATTCTCACTTTCACATTTAGAGAGCCATAGAAACTCCCATCCTCAAAAGTTACTCCCTCCATCAGCTACTATTTGCTATGGATTCAACTAGAACTCTGTTTTATGACTTCATCTCATGAACTACATTTGCAGATCATTGAGGAAGAGCTGTTTTTAGTGTTTAATAGGACTTTAGATGTCCTAGGCACATATATGCGAGCCAAGGATGACTTCTCAGATCTCATCCTTTACATGGAAGATAATTTCTCAAATTTTGCTAATACACTTGACCACTCTTCAAAGAGAGGGGTTCCCATAGATTACATAAAGTATATGTTCCTAGAGGAACCCAAGTCTGTAAAGCGCTTGGCCCACTTTTGTCACAACCTTACAGAGGAAGGGTTTAGGACGGTCGAAGTTAAAGACATTCCTAGACACGGGGATCACCAGAAATACAGGCACCAAATTCCTTTCATGGGAGATGACATTCATCTTCCTTCTCCAAGAAGGAAATTTAGAGGAAGAAGCCTCATCGTCTACCACCCCCTCTAGTAGAACTATTGATCTGATCATCCCTAGACTAGACTCACACATGTACATGGAAGAGAGTCTTGATGATGCAATAGAGGAGATGGAAGTAGCTCAAGCATTGAGCCTACTTCAAGAACCCCCAGTAGAGCAAGAATCTGCATCAGAGATCGCTGACCCAGAATCAGAATTATGGTCCTTGTCCCCCCTCATCATCGATGGAGAAGAGTACGTATTCCTCCATGACATAGAGGTTCTTTTTGGACTACGAGAGGATGAGGGACTCGGAATCCTATTGGGGTTCGATGTTGACACAAGTGTCAAAGATCCTAGGGCTTTAGGTTCCAAAGACCAAACAATGGAAGAGTTTCTCTTAACGACGCTAGTTTCAATGAGGGATGCAGACATGTCTGTATATGATGCATAGCCCTCTCATGTCAACATTGCAAATGAGGAAAGGATAGAAGCCGATGACGCTATAGTGGTGGTAAGTTTGAACAATTTTTTTTATTTTGATGTTCTTTCGGTATAATTTGTCTTGTCGGTCTTCTAATGTTTGTTGAATTGTTGTAGGACACGTTTGAGCTTGATGAATTCTCATCTCGACGGGGTAATGTTCGCGGCGCATGTGGGCGAGATCATTCTTTGGCCCATTACCTTGGCAAAGTTGCAGAGCACATCATGGTGTTCCATAACAAATTTCTCCTCGAGGTCCTTCGGAGTTGCTGAAGTGCAAGGCATCCTCGGCACTATCAGATACTCCAACATTACTCGAAATGCCTACAAAGCCATTTTGGTACACCCCTTAGATGCTATCAATGCCTTTGGATCGAACATTCATGGCAGGGCATTAACGACAACAGCTATGTCTTTGGCAGCAAGAGAGGAGGATGTTAGTGCTGTTGCGGATAGATTTATATCTAGGAATCCACTAAGAGATTTAAAGACTCCTATTCTCAATGTACTCAAACTAGCCAAGAAGAAAGATAGCCTATGAGGCCTTTTGTATATATAAACATATATTTCAATGGATACATGACTACATGTCTTTATTATTTGTTTTAAGTTATCGTTGCTTGTCATAAATTCATAATATTTATTCCATTGTATTTTGTTTAAGTCGTCGATGATATATTTTCTCCATCATTTTAATTGTGTTAATTTAATGCATTTCTAGCCAATTTAGTATCATTTTCACCAATTTTGGGTATCGAAAGTTCATTTTTGTCAAATCTTGAAGGAATTTTACCGTCATGCAGAAGGGAAAAGTGTCCAAGACGTCGCCAGGAGCCTAGAAAGCCGAAAACCTGCCATGGAGCAAATTTGTATAGAATGCCCAAATTCGTGCCGTGGCGGGTTTTAGGCTTTCTAGGCTCCTAGTGATGTCCCCGACACTTTTCCCTTTTGCGCGACGATGAAATTCCTTCAGGATTTGACAGAATTTAAAACTTACATTAAAATGATAAGTAATTTCAATCATAAACATGAAGAATACACAACAATGCAATAGTGTAGAGAATGTGGATATATTTTATTTAAAAAGATTGACCCTTGGGTCTTAGATACAAGATAGTGCCTTCAAGGGCAAGGGGTGGTCTAAGTCCTAAGAGTGGGCTGCAAGAGAATCTAGGGCTTGAAGCTTAGGTTGCTCCGTAGCCACTTCGCCAGAGCCATGTGCTTGTCCATGACCGTGACGTGCTTTGCGTGGATGGCACACAAGTTGGCATCCTCAAACAGAGCAGTGGTCACTTGGTCCGCAACCTCCTAGAGTGCCGCCATAGCTCTGGTGCTAAATTGCACATCATCCTTGTATCCATGTGCTATCTCCCATACCACACGTTGGAAGGGAGCACGCAGGATCAGGTTGTCGCCTTTTGCATCTGTCTGATCTCCCTTAGGGCCCGCGCTCCTGGCTTTGCTCTGTATGGCCTCTTGACTCTTGGTGGAGGCTTTACAAGTACCTGAACACGATCCCACCGCCTTCTATCTACCTTGAATTTCTTGCGCTCCTCTTCTCTGCGTTGATCCTCCTTCGAATCCCCCTCTCGTGGACGTCCTAAGCTTTGTCATTCTTTGGGATGGGGCTTCCTCGGTGTCTGCTTTACCCTCTTTATGGGCATAGGTACCATTTCCATGATGGGTTGTATCACTGGGAGAGGGAAGATTGTGCTCTTCCTAGCAGTCTATTGGCCCTCAGGAAGCCTCTCTATATCAGGGAGGTTATCGAATACATTTTGCTCATGCAGGGGAGTCTTCTCATGGGGAGGGGAAGGCAGAGGGGAAGGGAGGTTCTCAAAGATATGTTGCTCGATCAGGGGAGTGCTCTCATGGGGAGGGGAAGGTCAAGGGGAAGGCTGAGGGGAAGGCTGAGGGGAAGGTTGAGGGGTAGGTTGAGGCAAAGGCTGAGGGGAAGGTAGAGGGGAAGGCTCATGCTCTTGGGGCTTGGGAGTGGGGCTCGGGCTCACAAGACTGGGGAGTGGGCTCATGGGACTTGGAGGGCTCATGAGATACTAGGGGGGAGGGCTCACGAGAGTTGGAGAAGGCTCACGAGAGTTGGGGGAGGCACCACCGGAGTCAATTAGGTTCGTGTGCGCAGATGCCATGGAGGTGGTGGATCTAGAGGAGGAAGGGTGGAGGCAGCGTCCTATGGGTCTGCACTGTTCTTCACTCTTGCCATTGAATAATGAGAGTTAGGGTTTGTTTTAACATTTTATATAGGCCCATCATGTTTTAACACCCCTTTTAATTACGTTTAGGGTTTCATCATGCCCCTCACCCCCGCCCTAACCCCTCCAACCCCCCCCATCGCCCTCCCCCCTTGTTGCCCTCCCCCCCATCGCCCTCCCCCCTTGTTGCCCAACCCACACCCATCGCCCTCCCCCATACCCCCCCTCCCCCCACCCTTGCTACCACTCCACCCCTCCCCTTGCTCCACCCTGCACCCTTCCTTTCTCTCCCCCCTCCTTCACCATGTCCCCACTTTCCCAACATTGTTACCTCACACAAACCTTGGACTCCAAGAGTGAGTACAAAAATTGTGGTCAAAATAAGCAAGAGTGAGTACACAAATTATGGTCAAAATAAGCAATATATTTATTTCATATTTGTATACAATTACACCATAGATTCTATTGCTGGTTGGACCCATCTTCTCTCTTCTCTCACTCTAGCTTGCAACAAACATGCGACTCCTCGACTCCCTATGGATGCTTTCCAAGCACTATGCCTTCTATTCTTTGATACAATTTGAATTGCTTTTGCAAGTTCTGATGCCTTTTCCTTTTTAGACTTCAAAGTCCTTCCTAGGAAACATGTAAAAAACCAGTTCGAACATCTGATGCAATGCATTGTTGTGAGTGACACCACCACCATGCCTTGAGTTCTTAAAGTAAGCTGCCTTGGCTCTATAGTGCAACTTCTCCATGCCTTGTGTATTCCAAATGGACAAAGGACCCCAATTTTGTACAAACCATGGTCCGTGTGCATAGAGAATATGATGCAAACATGATGAGAATCATTTCAGCACAACAAAAACTATTTATAAAGCAAGTGCTAAATATTATGATGGTGCCAAGATTACCATGTAATGCATAATGTGCGACTCCCCCCATGCTTTCACCATTAATTGCATAAACACTTTCACAGCCATCATGAACCTTTCATAATAAATCTCATCGCTTTGAACCTGGTGAAGCAATTTTATCAATGCATCTACCTTTGTCCATACTTTAGCTCTCAAATTTGCTACTTGAGGATGAGAAGACTTATTCGTCATGCATTCACACAATGCTTTCCAGTATTCCCAACCCAAACTGCTTTGAGACAATTTATGTTTGTCTTTATCGAGATTGTGGTTCAATAGGAATCTCCTTGCCTTCCCTCCACCCATTGACACTTTTGCAGGAAGATTCTATGTTGCCCAGATATTAGGGAGGGAGGGAGGGAGGAGAGAGGAGGGAGGGAATTCAAAATTCAAATTTTAAATTTTGAATTTGTTGGTTCCCACCTAGGAGTAAGAGCTGTGTAAGAGGTGTAAGAGGTGTAAGAGGTGGGGTCACTTTTGGGCTTAACCCACCTAGGTGAGGGGGGGTTAGGTCTTTTTGGGACCTACCTTGGCCCTTTCATTAGGACTAATCCATTCCTTATGAGGCCTTTTGAGACCCCAATTCTCCCCTAATGATTATAGGTTGTGAGGAGATTTGTTTGGTGTGTGGGTGGTGGGAGCATTGATCAATCTGTTGCACATGGTTATCACTCCGTGCATAGGACTTTGGATTTCCATTCCATCAAGAGCACTTCTCGTACTACCCCACCATCTTCTCATGGTGGTTTGCATGCTTTTGCTCTACATTTGTTGATTGTGATTGGGGAGGATGTTCCATGTCGGCATGGGCTGATTTTCATGGAATGGGCTGGTACTTTCTTTGTATTCCCATTCTGCAAAGGTTAGAGTGATTCTATCCTCCATTTCCAACACATTGACCATTCTTAGTGTGGTATTTATTTGATTATATCCTAGCCATTGCAAGTAAGGTGATTTGTGGGTTTGGCCATTCTCATAGTTCTGCAAGGTAAGGTGATAAATTTTCTTGTGGTTATAGGTAGACCTATTTGTCAGTCAAAATCTAAATGGGAGCATGGAGAGTTTGATGAACATGGGAACATGGTCTTTTTCTAATAGTATGTTATGTGTAGGGATAAGGGTCATTACTGGTGGAAGATTAAGGTGAATCGCCATTATTATAGCTCTTATTTGCCCTTGTTGAAAATGGACTATGTGAATTGAGCATTGGTGCTAGTTAATCATCGAGGTTTGATTTTTGTAGGGATGATTTGTATGGCTAATTGGTGTGTGTCTTCTTTTTTATCAAACATGGTGTTGTTTTCTCAATGTTCAAGGTTTTATGTTGAGGTTTCCAGCCATTATCTCATTTGAGAGTGTGAGAGGGTGGTGAATGTTACGAGTGTTGGTAAGGTTTGCAGTTTAGTAGAGTTCCAAATTGTAGTTGAGGGTTAAGCACCTCATGATATAATCAATGGCAAAGGGTCACGTTATTTTATTACTTGGTATTTCCGTGGGCTTCATAAGGGAGTAGGAAGTTGCTCATCCATGGGGATGGGTTTAGCATAGTTACACTCACTTTGTCTTGTCACTTTTCACATGGATTCTGTTTAGTCCAATAGCTTTTGCACTAGTGCCAGAGTGAGCAGTATGCACATTTATGTCTAGATTTAGACACTGGCACATGTTTCCTTGGGTTATTTTGATGGGTGCATATGCATTTTCTTGTCACTAAGTGAAGTGAAGACTTAGGATTTCCAGAGTGAAATTTAGGCAGTTCTTGTCTATAGATCATTGCTTATGACCAAGTAAGGGAATGGATTGGAGTGGAGGAAGCGTGTTTCAGTGATGTTGGATGTATTGGATTGCTTTCATGGGGATTTGTCGTTATGAGGATCTCAACCCATCTCTTCATATTACTTTCTTGTTGCTTTCACTTGTTAGAAGCCATGCTTTCACTTGCTTTCACTTGTGAGAAGCCATGCGCTTCCTTGCAATTATGAGTTGGAGCCCTTGACTTTCTTCGATTGCACATTCACTCACTTGATGCACTATGGTTTAAGATGAAGATGCTTCTGTGTTCCATTTATTAGCTTGTTGGTTTTTCATAGAGCATAGCCAGGGGGTCTATGTTTGCCCATAAAAGGAGGATTTTCTTATTGTTCTCTTACTCTCATGTGATTACTCTACAGTGAAAGGCTATTGGAGTGGTGACTGAGTGCATTATATCATTCCATTCAAATTGCACAAGACAGGTGTCTACCATCATGGTTCTATTAAACAATTGGAGGGCTATTAGGAGTAGAGCATTGAGGGCCATGTACCATACAAAAGAGCTCGAGTGGTTGTACCTTGACTTGATGCACTACAATATTGCTATTGTGTTGGCCGAGTTGACTTGAGTGGTTGTGAGCTAGTATTGAATGGTGAGATTGAGCGAAAGATTGGGAAAAGTTCATCGGAAGATTTGAAGATTGTGGAAGGAAATTGGCTCATACGTTGGATGTGGCTGGAGGCATTCCACTAAGTTGGAGTTCATCATACCAGTGGTGGACAATGAGTTTGACTTCATTTTGTCACTAGCATTAATGAGTACACAATGTTGGGATTTCAATTTGTCACACTGATTCAATTTGATTTTGCTATCAATTCTATTTTATTAACGAGTGGCTTAGTAATTTATCTTGTTAATTGACAATCTGCCACAGGTTGGATAACTAGATAGCTTCTACTTCTGTAAGAATTTAATTTCAAAAGTGGTAAGAAAGGGAGCTTAGCACTACATTGTAGATCGCATGTCATCATTGCTGACAAAAGAAGAGCCAGAGGAAATAGAAGTTGACTTACTAGATTCCATATTGTTTCATATTAATAATGTTACCTAATGGTGTGTACACATCATTGAGTGTTTAATGATGGGAAGACCACCCCTTGAATTGAGCCTAATGGATACTAGGAAGTTGATCTTAAAATCTACACCCTACAAATTGACGATAGTTTAGATATACAAGATGGGAAAAGGTCATATACTACTAAGCTATGTTATGCCTTATGATGTCATGCCAATCATTAGAGAAGCCCATGAAGGCATAGCAAGAGGTCACTTTGCCGGGGGAAGCTAAGCAAAGCTTTGCATCTACATTATTCCACCCTAGGAATATTCACCATCCCTACGACACATTAATTGAAAAACTAATGCAAAACAAGAGACATAGCTCAACTCAACAGAAGTAGACTCACAATCGACAAGAAATAAGCTCCAACTCAATGCATGATGAATTGGACTCATCGGGATGTACCTAACCAACTGTACTAATTGGGCAAGAGCACCAACAGAAACACCACCAACAGGAACAATTGTAACATTACGAGGAGCCTAACAAGCTGCTAACTGGAAGGTTGAAAGGCATAGTGTAATGTTGTCTTCAGAACACCTTGAGCCGATTCCACCAGATGTTCCAACAAATTGGCCGCACTTACCATCTACACAAATCTTGCCAGAAATGTACAGGGCTACGAACATCACTAGAAAAATCATCTCGTTGCCATTGAGAAGCCACCTGCAAGTCAAAGCACTACTGCTTCAAATCAATGACCTGTGTAGACAGTAGCAACCAATGACCAGCGCAAACAGAAAGAAGTGCAGTGCAGCGGCAGATGCAAGCAAATGACATCAGCAGTACTGTGCTGATGCTAGCAACTCACATCAACACTATCAGGATAGCACTACTAACATAGCAGATGAGGTCAGTTTGAGGCAGTCTGCAAGCCATGTCGGCTATACAAGGGGCCATTTCCCCCTCATTCCAGTATCAGCTCCTATAGCACCTAGTGTACATCAGTAGCCCTTAGACCACAGGAGGACTAGTTGGGCCTGATCATGGCAAACAGTAATGACAGTAAATACTCTCTACAGAAGGGAGGCAGTTGCAACCCAAGCCCACATTCCCTCTTACACAGTTCAAAGCATGAGTAGTTGCCTCTTTTAACCTAGTACATTCTTCTACAATGGCAAATTGCTAATTGAAGAGAGAGAGGAAGAGAGAGAGAGAGAGAGAGAGAGAGAGAGAGAGAGAGAGAGAGCTCCCTTCTCTGTTACATTAACTCACGGATATTCACGCTAGCCACACAGAAACACAAACTTAGAAGATGCTCACTTTAAGAATCAAATACAAAAGATGCTCTTTCTCTGCTTAGGGCCTTTTCCCACTTGCAGTTAGGTTATGTTACTGAGCTTCACATAACTAGTTCTATTAAGTTAAAGTTAACGTTAAAATGGAACTTGTATTCCCATTGGTAACCCATTATGTTATGCACTAAGTGGTCTTAAATAAAACTTTCGGGGTATTTTTTATACAAAATGGTTTATATCATCGATCCAAAGTCAATTCTTTAAAGGTAAGGTCACAATGGATTCTTCTTTTCAAGACCTTTCAAACGAGTACCCATATTGTATAGTTTCGAGTTGATCTTGACCATGAAATTTTCTTAACAAGAATATTGCTTTAAGTATCATTCCCTATCACATATAAACATTCAAAGGCCTAACTCTCTTTTCTTTATCACGGGCATAGCCACATATTTTCCTCCCAGCCAACCTCGATGGTAGCAAGCTCACAGAATCTCTTACGTGAAAGTTCTTGCTTGTCAAATTCCAACGAGCCCCAATTCCCTAGATGGATCTAGTATGCCACATGTCTACATTTTAGGGTACCTCCTAAATGCATCATTTACCCCTCTCTTGGGATATCATTGAAATCTTTTTCCCCTTGGCACATTTAATGCATTTATACCCCTTAGCCTTAGATCCACCTAGTCTAGTGCCATATCACCCTCACTAAGGACCTTGACTTTGATTCCTTTTTTATCCTTTACGTAAAGCGCAAACAAATATAATACAAGCATTGATCCCTCAAGAGAAAAGGTCTACTGACCCTTCCGAGGTCATGTCACCTCAACTTGAGCGTAACATTCCTTCCCTCTTCAGTCATCAGCGTCCTCGATGATGAAGTCTAGGAACACTCTCCGTAACTGGTATAGGGATTCCCAAGTAGCATCTGATAGAGGTAAACCATGCCATGCAACCAACACCGTGGGTATCTTTCGATTGTGTACTTGCAATGTTCCTCGGTCCAGGATTCTTGTTGGTTTGCGTCTTGCATTATTCTCTATCTCCTAAAACAAAACAACACCCACGATTAGTGAGTCACCTGTATGCAAAAATTCTTTAAACGAGAAACATGAAACATTGGGTGCACCTTACAACCCTGTGGTAATTCTAATTTATAGGCTACCTTGCCTATTCTTTTTAGAATTAACCACGGCCCACAATATCGAGGTGATAACTTAGCACACTCTCCTGTAGTCAAAGACTTAGAGTGCGAAGGAACTCTGAGAAAAACATTTTCTCCTTCCTTAAATTCTCTAACGGGTTTGTTTTCATCCGCATATGCCTTAGCTCTATCCATAGCTTGGCGAATAATAGCTCTCACAAGTGCTAGCATCTCCCGCATCTGAACTACAAAGTTCGCGACACTAAGCACTTGCTGAGGTATTCCAACTACAGTTGGATTTGCTGGTCTATAACCATAGTTCAGCTCAAACGGACTGAATCCTATAGAGGAATGTTTTCTATCATTGTAGGCAAATTCTAACAATGGCAACCACTTGTCCCATGTATGTTGCCTCAATGACACATATTCTCTAAGCATATCCTCTAAAATTTGGTTTATTCTTTTCGTTTGACCATCCATTTCTAGATGATCCCCACTACTCATTCCCAATTCAGTCCTTAGCGTCTCAAACACCGCAGTCCAAAAATGACTAGTAAATTTGACATCCCTGTCTGACACTATGGATTTGGCAATCCATGCAAACAAAATATATGTTTAATAAACAAGTCCGCTACTTGCGGGGCACTAACAAACTCTCTAGTTCGAATGAAGTGAGCCATCTTGGTAAGACGATCAACTACCACAAGGATAGAATCATATCCACCTTGTGTCGTAGGCAAGACCTATAATAAAATCCATGGAAATGCTCTCCCACTTATCTAGTGGTATTTCCAAAGGCTGTAAAAGTCCGGGTGGCTTCACCCGCTCTGCCTTACTTACCTAACATGAAAAACAATTTGTCACATATTCATGAATATGTTTTTTCATTTTTGGCCAAAAGAAATCTTGCTTCACGAGATCATATGTCTTCTCGACTCTTGGATGTCTTGCACATGGGCTATCATGGCATTGTTGAATGACCCTCTGCCTAAGATCATTCTAATTAGGTACTACTACCTTGCCATTTCTTTTCAACATACCATCTCTTATGGTATATCTTGCATACGTTTGGCCTTTTTTGGATGCCAGGCAATCCTTTTCCCCAGGTTTGAATACATGAGCCTTAGGCCAAAGGCTTTGGACGAACTCGTCCACCTTTTGAGTTTCTCTTATCTCAGTCATTAGAACACTTTCTAATACCGTGAAACTCATATCATGCATAATGCGTGACAACGCATCAGCAACCTTGTTATCCTTCCCTCTTTGGTACCGAATCATCAAGTTAAACTCCTGCATGAGTTCTGCCCACCTAGCTTGGCAGCCTCTCAAGTCAGGTTGTTTACAAAAATGTTTCAGAGTATCATGATCAACATCAACATAAAACTCTGATCCATATAAATAATGTCTCCATGTTTTCAGAGCATGGATAACAGCATACAACTCCAATTCATGAGTTGGCCAATTTCGTTGAGAGGGAGAAAGCTTCTTGCTTTCCAAGGCTATTGGCCTTCCCTCTTGGAGGATAACTGCTCCTACCGCAATGCCACTTGCATCAGTTTCAAGGAAAAACGGTTTTGGGGATTAACTATTTTTAACACCGGTCCTGAGACCACAGCTTCTTTTATGGTGTTAAAACTCTCTTGTTGATTCTGTCCCCATATAAAAGGTACTTTATCTGAGGTCAGATCAGTCAATGGCGATACTATTTCAGAATATCCTTTGATATGCCTTCGATAAAATTGGACAAATCCCAATAACGATCACAAAGCGGTCAAACTCTGAGGGATAGGCCAAGTCAGTATCGTAGCCACTTTCTTTGGATCCATTTCTACCCCCTCAAGAGTAATAATGAATCCTAAATATTCAAGTCTTACCATACACAGTACAGTTTTCTTTTTATTTACATAAAGATTGGCTTTCCTCAAAGTATTGAACACTATTCTTAAGTGTTCGTAATGCCCAACAATACTTTTACTGAACACAAGAATATCGTCAATAAAATTTACTACAAACTTCTCGATATACGGACGTAGTAAATCGTTCATAAGCATGACGGATGTAGCTGGAGCATTGGTAGGTCCAAATGGCATTACCAAGAACTCATAATGTCCAAACCTGCTTCTAAAAGCGGTTTTATGCACATCCTCGGCTCTAATACAAATCTGATGGTAGCCACATTTAAGATCTATCTTACTAAAAATTACGGCCCCATTTAACACATCTAGCAAATCATCAATCCGAGCCATCAGATACCTGTGCTTAATAGTGATATTATTCAATGCTCTGTAATCTATACAGAGGTGAAAAGTATCTTTCTGTTTTTTTAATATCAATGGTGAAGCAAAAGGTGAGAAACTGGGTTGAATTTGCCCCAACTTGAGGTATTCTTCCAGTTGTCTTCATACCTCCGCTTCTTCGGTAAAACTTAATCTATAGGAAGGCCTATTTATAGGTTCTTCCCCTAGGATTAGTTCAATCTTATGCTGAACATTCTGCTCTGGAGGTAACCCACAAGGTAACTCATCCCTAAAACAATCAGAGAACTCCTCTACTATTTGATCAGCCAGCTTGTCCATCTCTCCATTTTGGGCAACATCAGTGCTAGCCAAAGGACCATCAATCGGCTCTACCGATGATGTACAAAGAAACAAAAACTCTTCTTGAGCTTTTCGAACTTCCATTACGGAAACCAATGGTCCTTGAGGTATATCTTTTTCACTTCGTAAGACATACAACACATCATTCATCTTGAATTGATAAATGTGCTTTTTCCAATCTATGGCTGGATTCTTCCTAGAATGCCAAGCCTTACCCAGGGCTATGTCCGCATGAGCAAGCTTTGTCATTTCAAACTCAAGCTTCTCAGCATAGTCCTGAATTCGAAGTTCCAACTAGGTAACCCTTTGGTCCCATACTTCAGTTGAACTTCCGTCTGCCATTCTGACTGTATATGCATAGTTAGATGGGCTAGTCTTTAATTTTAGCCTCTTTACAAGCTTGGAATTAATTACATTATGCGTTGATGCTAAATCAAACAACACAATGACATCATGATTGGCTACTTGCCCTTTCATCTTAATTAACTCCGTATCGTTCAAGGTTGTATACCCCGTTGCTACAGACTTTGACAGGACATTATCAGGTACACTAGTTACTAGCTTAGCAACAAACACACATAACAAAACAGGTACTGACCTTTGAGAAGATCCTGCTAGCTGAATCTGCATCTGTTCTACTCTGGGACTTCCCTCCATTTCCACATCGCATTCTGAGATCACCATCTCAACCATCCAACGATCCTTGTTTCATGGACAGTCTTTCCACTAATGAGGCTAAAGGCATCCAAAACACAAGCCTTCTCTCCTTGCTTTTTCTCTTTGCTCTGGGTTCAAAGAAGACTCCGACCAAGCCTGGGCTGCCATTGGTGTTACTTTTCTTTTCATTCCAATGGTGGTACTTGGTTTAGGAGTCTCGACTGGCTTCGCCTGGTTGGCTTGACCACTAGGCTGTGAGGCACTCCCTTTGCTAATCCACTTCTTCTTAAACCCAGTTTTCTTCGGGTACTCATACCGAGTCCCAACCTGCACAAACCCACTTGGTTTGTTCCCTTTGGCATCTTCATAGTTCAGGGCTATGGCAATTGCTTCATCTAGCGTGTTCGCATACTTAGCTCGAACTTCCATCTTGATCCGATCATTCAATCCAAAGATTAAATCCTTTACCTGGATTAACTAAGGTAGAGGTTCATAAACCTTCATTACACTTTCTATGAACTTATCAGTGTATTCTGCCACTGATAAATTTCTCTGACGAAGGTTTCAATATTGATCCCAAGCTCAAGATGCTTCGTCAGAGGTAAGACGTGTTTTCTAAATTCTTTTTTAAACCCCTCCCAAGTAGTGGATGCCATACCATCTTTCTGTTGTTTTATCCACCACCTATCCGCTGCCTCATTAAACATATGGGTGGCCTCGCAGATTTTCTTCATATCACTCGTGATTTCACAAATGGCAAAAGCCTCATCTTATTTGTGTAACCAGGTCTCTATGATATCGGAACTATGGTAAGACATCCGACCAGAATACTTTTCTGGCCTATAATTGGCAATATTAGGCAGTTTAGCCCTTCTAGGCTCGATCGTATGAACACTAGTTTCAGGCTCCATTGGAGATTTACCTTTGTCCTCACGAGATGGTCTAACGAACATACTATGAACCATTTTCCTGAGCTCGAATTGCCCTACATTTGCTTGTAACTGTTGCGCTAAAATCTGTTGCAAGGCAACCTCCAATAATGCAATTCTACCAGATTGTGTATGGCCTACTGGGCGCGACACCTGTGGGGTCAGCTGGACTCCCAACTCTACGGGATCTACCCTAGAAGCTTCTTCTTCTACTTCCATTTAGGTCGATAGGTTTTTTTTTTTTTAATAACAAATAAACACCGCCTAAAACTATATTTACAAACGGCTTTTCAATCTCCTAACCCCAAAAGGTGTCTAACCAGGCATAACCATCAACTGAAAGTAATTGAGAACCAAACCGAATATCTTTTCCCTATACTAAGGAAATATTTGCAATCAGAAATAACTCTAACACCGAGGCAAATAAACGAGCATATACTCCAACAAAACTTAGAAGGCATAGAAAGCTCCTTGGTCATATTTCTACTGCATGAAGAGATTAACTTGTCCCTGTAAGGTTGTTCCAAGCATTTATGACCTGCCTTGTGACCACAAACATGCTGTTCTGTCTACCCCTTTCCATGAGCCAATGAAGGCCTAGCTCTGTGGGCTATCAGGCCCAATAGTCGAGTCCACGACTAACAAGCCATTTACATTGTCATGACGCCCGAACCTTGCAGAGTAATTGACCCACAACCTCTATTACGCTCCAGCCTTTGGTGTTAACCAAAGCTCCACCAACCAGTCACAACACCATCTAATAGACTATGTGCTTCGTCTGATAGCGGTCCACAGCAACGTACGTAGCTCTACTAGCTACAGAATCGACTACTTGCAAAATCCACAATACTACACTTTTTTTCACACCCAGCTCCTGCTTGCGGCACTACCCAACAAGACACTCATCTTTGAAGTACCAGCATCGATAACGTTAAAGGATCTCCACATAACGCAGATATCAAAACACAGACTTCTTTTAAGTGGTTCATTGTGGATATCTAGATCAGTTTCCCTGGCCCTAGGCTAGCTGCAGATTGATGAACGGAATCACAATAGTTATAAAACTAGCCCATACTCACAGGCTCCTGGAATCCCATCTTCCACGCCTTCAATCAACGACGAAAGATACCAAAATATTATAGTCAACTAGTCCTGAAGGTAACCACCTGTAAACCAACGCATGCGCCACTCTTAGCCTTTTTCTCTGATCCCATAAGACAAGTTTCCCGCTCCTCTATTGGCTTCCCGATGGTAGCACGCTAAGGCTTAACGAAGAATCGAATCAACAGCCCGACATTCCGCCACGCTCTTCCTGCTGAATACCAAAGCCCAAGACCTCTCTCGATCCCCCTTTTCCCAATCGCCTGCTGCTCTGATACCAAATATCACGTATAAACATTCAAAGGCCTAACTCTCTTTTCCTTATCACGGGCATGGGCACATATTTTCCTCCCAACCAACCTCGATGGTAGCAAGCTCACAGAATCTCTTACGTGAAAGTTCTTACTTATCAAATTCCAACGAGCCCCAATTCCCTAGATGGATCTAGTATGCCACATGTCTACATTTTAAGATACCTCCTAAATGCATCATTTACCCCTCTCTTGGGATATCATTGAAATCATTTATCCCTTGGCATATTTAATGCATTTACACCCCTTAGCCTTAGATCCACCTAGTCTAGTACCATATCACCCTCACCAAGGACCTTGACTTTGATTCCTTTCTGATCCTTTATGTAAAGCCCAAACAAATATATTACAAACACTGATCCTTCAAAAGAAAAGGTCTACTGACCCTTCCGAGGTCATATCACCTCAACTTGAGCGTAACATTCCCACTGATCACCCTAACCACCATTAGATTTCACATTCCAACTTCTTTCTCTTCTTAAATGTCCTACCTATTTTGAAGGGGTTAAATTTACAAACATTTTTAACAGGCAGTTAGGAAGATTTAATCTAACTACATTCAAAAAATGCTAATGGGAATGCACACTAATGTGGACACTGCGCTAAGAGCCTTATCTAGTGCTCCTTAACTGCTAATGGGAATAGGCCCTTAATCTAACTTGCCCAAAGCATCTAGTCTTCAAAACATGGCTACAATTGCCTAGAAGAAAATTCAATTCACTAGACAATGACGAATGTCACTATTGTCAGTCATTAATCGTACCGTAAAATTGCTGAAAGGCATGTTATTGCTGAAAGGCATGTTAAATGAGACAATTCACACAAAAAGTTGATGCTCATTGTACATATGAAGTGTGGTCCCGTAAAGCTAGAAGCTTCAAAGAAAACATGAGCCGAACTTGTGAAGCCTCAGCGCGTCATTACATTATGATTGATGTACACTCCAAAATTCACTCAAATCTGGGCTATGACGCCAAGAGGAAACCAATGCGATAAAGTGCTAGAATGGTACAAGTTAACACAGCCCATGAGAAGGTGACCCACCAAGCCATGAACAAAGCCCATGCCCTTATAAACAGAGAAACAGAGGAGAATGTTTCTGCAATATTGAAGCTACTAGGGTTTCCCCATACCCTTGACATGCCTAGAAAAAGAACTACTAGCATTCCTGGCACCAAGCATTGTATAGCAGCTCGGCAAAGAAAATAACTGTTCAAAATAAGCTTGGCTCGAGTTAGTTCCAAATTCACCACCTTACTGCGATGCAAGCTTTCATACCAAACAAGTACAGCTTCATTTAAATATGTCTGGATGTTCACACGAAACAGGCATAGCTGCAACAACCCTGCTACCATAAGGCTCCACAATCTTACCGCCTCAAACGTTTTCTCAGACATACCAAAATCCTGAGCCCAATTGGCTGATGGTGCTGGGAACACCAACTGGCTCCAATCGAAAATTCCCTTTTCCTTGCCTCCATTACCATTAGAAAACTCATGCAGCACCCTGTCATCCATGTTTGCAGAACTCCTCGAGATAGAATCCTGAACAAGGCAGTCCTCCCCTTCCTGTCTAAGTTCTTTTATCATGAAATTTTCCTGGCCATCTTCCATTTGTCCTGTCCATTTTTTCTTATGTTGCCACTGATCTTGCATCGTCCCTCTACAAACAGACATCTCTGGTCTCTGAGTCACAGGATACTGACCTGATGTTTTAGAAGTAATAAAGAACTCACCCATAGGCTTAATCCAGAGAACTGATGCAAGAATTGGGAAAATCACATTCAAATACAATAAAAGATGTATGATTGGACCCAAATTTATCACTGGTATATTCCACTGAAGTTGGTCTGTTCCTAACCAAAATGACCGTACGCTCCAATGGGCAGGACTCATGAAAACTCCACTCAACCAACCTGCAACTGTGGCAATCAGTATTTTCACTAAAGTTGGTGAAAAGCTACTGCTTGAACCTATGTACTGCTTTGACTCCATTTCAAGATTTGAGGTAGGAATTCTACCAACATCCAGTAATACTTTCTCAAACCCAAAATCAAACATACTAGTACGTGCAAAACTCAGCACATACAGTGCCAGAAGGAATCCAATACAACCCACCAAACAGCTTAAAGTCAATTCAGACATTCGTGAACTACTTCTTTCCCATCCTACGCGAGCCAGTAGCCGGGCAACCTTGTATACAGCAAACAATCCCATGCAGAAAGGAATGAGGTCATCGCTCTTAAGAAAGCCATTTTTTTGAGACACGTTTACAGCATCTGAAGCAGACACATAACAAAGAAGTTCACGGGCCAACAAATTTGTGACTCCAACGACTGAATATATAACAGCCTCATCATACTCCTGATAGTAATGGCGACCCTGCAAATGTGAATGCCCCAAACTGAGTCTGAGAATTTGGGAGTTCCCTTCCTCCCAATTAAATCTATCCTTGACTTTCTCTTTCCTTTTCCTTATATTTTTGGCTACAGGCCTAGACAATTCTTTTGTAGAAGACTTCGTAGAATGTAAACTAGTATTCCTTACAGATTGTTGTTCATCTAGATTTTTGCAAGCCTCAATTTCAGCTTCGCCTTGATCACCATCCCCTTCTAAACACCTGCCATCCTTCACTTTCTCGTCCACATCCATGCCCACTTGTCTCTCCTCCCCGTCTGCCTTCACACTACTTCCTCCTCCCCCCACTGAGCCTTCAATTCCATCGAGAAGTTCCCCGTGTATATCCTCCTTTCCAACCTTTGAATTTCCTCCGCTATCCACAGATGGGTCTTGGCTTTCATCGAGTTCATTTATGGACTTCTCTACTTCCTTCTCTTTCATGCTTCTGCGTCCAGTGCCAATTTGTGCATCCTGTTCCCTGCCGAGCGAGTTTTCTGGATAAAGATACGAATGGAGACCTTGCAGAAGCCATGATGACAGACGCAAGGAGGTGGTTAAGAAACCTGTTGCAAAAGATAACAACACATACACTACCAGACTGAGGTAGGAAACCATAGGCAACTTCTGCTTTCTGATCTGGTCAATTGCAGGGTGAGTCTGAGTCAATATGGGGCGTGTTTTTCATCACAGAATTGTTCAATCTGCAGCCATTAATATTCATAATAAATGCGAAGCTAAGCTTTTTCACTGCTAACAAACTTGGCGAGGCGATCGCCACCAGATGAAGAATTCTGCAACGCGCTCAGAGTGATGAAGCTCGACGAAAACCTATCTGGAGACAGAAACAAATTTCGTTCAGGGCCGAGAAATCAGGTTCAAAGAGCTACATTGCACAACCAGGCCGCACACAAGAAGAAACCTCCGTTAATCCTCAGCAAAACGCAGTAAAAAGCTGGGATGTGGGAAAACCCATAAGCCGAAAGGCGAGCAAAGACGACCCAAGAAAGCGAGAGCCGATCTAATGAAGTCTACGAAGGCAAAATGAAGAGGAGAAGGAGGCAAGAGAAGTGATTCACAACCAAAGAAGGAGCTGGACTTACCAGTGAGGCACCTGCAGAGTGTCGATGCACAGGTGCTTTGCATCTGAGATACAGAAAACCTAAAGGGTTTGTTGTTTTCTTTCTAAGACAATGAAATTTGGACTTCAGTCTGTGACGTAGCTAGTTGAGTGCTCTCATCTTGGCACGGTCACATGGTACGGTCACATGGTGATTGGAGGTGTCGCTCTCACTTACACCTTGTGTCTTTACATACTACGAGACTTCCATCATTGCGCAGTCGATTGTTGAGGTGTGCTTTTCTATCGATCGGCACTCAATCGGCCGCATCCCTTTACACACACACCGCCCATGACTAAACCTTCTAGTCCTATGTGGACTCCATGTCCTGCCCTTGGAAATCCCTTCCATGTACACAAAACCATTGTTGGGCAGTCGTTGGGCGGTGTGTAAAAGGGGTGCCCATAGGTGGCACTCAATTTTTTAAAACCCACGATGGGTAGCTAGTGTGTAATGAGGTGAGCCCATTCAAGGCTACTCAGGAGTCTTTTTGGGCGCCCACATGTTGGGGCACCCTTTGGCGATTTGTAAAGAGCCTAAATTGTGCACTCAAGAGCAATATATTTTCCCAACTAGGTTGGGCGGCCACAATATGTAAAGCATACAAGAGCTAGCGCCCAAAGTGTTGTAGACAGAAAACGACACTACGAGCGCATGGTGATCAGAGGTCTGGTTAGTGCCCATCAGTTGGGTGACTAATTGTGCCTCGCAAAAAGAAGTAAACATTTAGGCTCTAGTCAGGTGCATTTACACTTTTGGCATGGAAGCAATCTGTAACCAACTTTCATGGGGGTGGCCTTAACTAGGACACTTGAGAAAATGGACTTCAAGAAGACTACCTAAATGATGATGATCACTACAAGTACACTACATGGTCAATGGAGACCCCATGTGAGAGGTTAGCTGGTTATTAAGTGGCTCATTTTTGGGCTTGGTAAGGGTCTATTCCCACTCGTTGCTCCACACTGCTCAAGCAGCATTGTTGAGCATTTGTGGGGTGGGTAATGGTTCCCATGAACTCCTCCTCATCCATCTCTGATAAAATACCATGTAATAGGCCAACACAACAAAAAATTGTGCAATAGGATTAGCACCAACAAGCTAAAATGGCAGGGACCCCGAAAGGCCCACGTGGAGACACATTTTTAGCATGGTAGGTGGATTGGCACAATGGGGCACCTTGACAATCTAGCGAACTCGTGCAAACATGTGCATTTTTTGTGGCATCTATGCTCAACACGCGTTGAGCAAGAATGTTTTCTAAGGGTCTATGGAAAGCGATAATATTCTCTAAGGGTCTGTGGAAAGCGATAATATTCTCTAAGGGTCTAGAAAAAGCGAGAATGTTCTCTAAGTGTCTATAGAAAGCTAGGAACTTTGTCGCTAATCTAGGCCAATGGTTGGTTTCCGTTGTTTCTAGTCAAGCTAACCATGTTAGAAAGTAGGTTAGTGTTTAATTTCATGTTACTTGTTACGTTGGTGTTAAGTATTAGGTTGCCTTTGTTTAGTACTATCTCAACTACTTCTTCCTTTCATGAAAGGGCTATTGGCCATTCATTGTAGAAAGTAGTTGTTATTGGGCATTAAAGGTTGCCTTCCTTTAATACTACCTCAACTACTCTTCCTTTCATTAAAGGCGGGCCATATTGGTTTTGGTATCTAGTTTTGGGCTCTATGATTTTGCCTTCCTATCATTTCATTTGACTATGATATTTTGTGACAACATGAGCACAATTGTTTAAGTAAAGAGTCCAAATCATTATCGCAAAGCAAAACACATCAATATTTCTACCCATTCTATTGTCAAACATTCGGTCATCATCACTATGGGAATTGAGATGTTCTATGTGTTTATTGGTTCTTATGAACAAAAAATTCCTAGGCTTACAGGGCGCTGTCTATGCACATGCGTGCAACAGGGGATGACAAAAAGATGAGTTTTTTGAAAGAATGCTTATATCATAGACATGAAATATTTAGTGTTACAGTCAACCTTACGATTTCATGTAATGTAGTCAATTGCAAAGGTTCGTATGCAGGTGGGTAAAGTGATATTGGAAAGGATAAGGGGACCTACCTCCACCCTAGTTAGAAAGATATTGGAAAGGATAAGGGGTTCCACTCCCACCCTGTCCACATGTAATCTTGCGTATAATGTCTTCAACTAATGATAGAGGTACATCATAGGCTTACTGTTATTAGGTATGTCAAAAGTACAATTGACAAGAAACTTACATATTACAAGGGAGATGAGAGAAAGATGAGTTGTTTGAAACAATGCTTGTATATCATAGAATGACATATTTAGTGTTACAATGGTCAACCTTATGATTTGATGTAATGTAGTCAATAGTATACGTTCGTATGCAGGTGGTAGAGTGATAGTGGAAAGGATAAGGGGATCCACCTCACCCTGTCCACATGTTCTTGTATATAATGTCTTCAACTAATGATAGAGGTATAACGCTATGACATGATCGATTGCTCACATCATAGGCTTGCTGGTATCAGGTACCTCAAAGGTATAATTGATAAGAAACTTACATATTACAAGCACGCTAGATGCCTAAATAGTATGGTCAAGAAAAAGGCAAGACGCAGTTGCTTTGTCACTTGTAGAAGCATAATATATTGCTATATCAAAGCACATGTGACACTATGGTTGTGAAGGCTTTAGGTCAACTTAGCTCGATCTACAACTGCAGCGCAATTGTTTAAGAAAAGAGTGTGAAAGATTATGGGACGCCAAAGCACATCAATATTTCATTTCAATCATGATCTTTTGCGCAAGCATACACAAGCACGAGCACAACCGTTTTAGCAAAGAGTCCAAAAAGCAAAGCACTTGTTGTATATGGAGCTTGATTTTTTCTTCAGAGATTGTTTTTTCCTTGCTTTGGACCCAGGCGTGTTTATACCCATCCCATGAAGGGGGGTAGGGGGTGCAACACCCCCCTAGTACTGTCGCCAAGGGGTTCCAAGGGGGCTAGTGACATGCATTAGGCCCCCCTTGGCGGCGGCTCATGAGTTGTGTGGTCAAAATTGTAAGATAAGGGTATGGCTCACATAGCAGGAGTGCAGTGGATATAGTGCTTGTATCTTGTATCTTCTCTCTTGCCGGATAAGGAAAACGCAAAACTAGTTGCTTCTCTATGGACATAGCCCACACTGGGTGAATGTATTTCGTTGTCTCTTTGTCTCTTCCATGTTGTGCATTTTTCTGTATCGTGTATTTTATTCATTCCACTTCTCACATTGTTGTTATCACATTGTTCCTAACAACACATTCATATTTCCTATCATTCCATTCCACATCAAAGTGATGAAAAAGAGCTGAGTTGTTTGGAAGAACTCCTATATGAAATACTTAGATAAGTAAAGAAGTGTTACAATGGTCAATATTATGATTTCATGTAATGTGGTCAATCACATAGGTTCATACACACGTGGGTAGTGTGCGGGTTAGAGGCCACTGCACCTTAACTCCCAGTAATGTACAATACTCAAACACACATATATATATGGATGACATAGAAGATTAGGATGTTCTGCAACCACCAAACCTTGTGTGGCTCTCCTTCTCTCACCCTCTTTCGTTTTCGCTTCCGTTGTTGAATCCCCTCAACTCGTATTAGAGAGCGGGTGGTCTAGTTAAGCCCTTGTGTGTGCCTGGAGCCCAAAGTCTATTATTGCAGCTCTATGGGAGGAAGGAGAAGCTTTGTTGGGTGACTTTACCTACCTCTTGGTGTGCAGAGACCATGCAGAAACCTTTGGAAAGTTCTCGAGAGCTTTTGGAGAAAAAAGACCTTTTATGTTGATTCCCCTATTCCTTTCGAGACAATTGAGAGTCGGGAAGGACTTGTAGAGGCAACCATTGCTTGCTTTTGGTGTCCATTGCACTTCAAGAGTTCAAAAACCCCTTCACTCTTGAATTTGGGATCATTTCATTGGATTTTTGACTCACTGTCTCTGCTTAAACATTTTTATGCCAGTGTGTTGGAACTCAAGTTTGAAGCAACCATTCGCAGATCTGTCAGTTCCAACAGACTTAGAAGGTCCTAAAACTTTTGTGTTACTCATCATTCACACTACGGTGGTGTTAACAAACATATCTATTTGCAAAAATGTTTTTTGATCCGTGTGTTGGACCCGGTGATTGGGATCACAAATTCCAAAACCGTCTCTTCCATTGCATTCTAGAGGCCCAAAAACCCCTACTTGTCATCTCTTACACAATTCCATGGAGATTTGGAGAAGTTATGTCTCTCTGAGCGTCGAATCATCTATTTCTCTATCAGAAATCCATTCACAAGTTTAAACCTTTGATTTTTTTTATTACAAATCAATTGCAAGGGTTGACTCCCTGTTTCCCATTCATCGGTTGGGATTTTGGAGTTCCAGCAGAAGAGAGATATTTGCAGATTGTCTTGATGATTTCGATTATGCAATGATGCCCATGTTTTGAGGTATTCTAGTTTCTATTTTCACTAGCGACCATTGTCGTAGGGCCATGATTTTTTGGATATACCTTATACAAATCACTCTGGTTGCAATTTGAGCCTTGTGCGCTCATTCTGGTTTGTAGTGGATGCTTTACAGGCCATTTAGATGCATTATGATCCTTGTTGGATGCATTGATAGGCCCAGATTGCCTTGTGGGATGCTTTATTAATGGACGTTTAGCACACAGATGCTATTCTATGCTGAGGGACAGCTTTGACACATTGCAATTGATGCACTGATAGTGCTATGCTCTATTGGATTAGACATTATTGATGCTTATGCCCATGGACGGTGTTCATTCTTGAGGCATTTGGCTCTTATTGGCATTGGGTTTTCCATTGCTTTGTCATTGCAGGTTGACATTTTCTTTTGGGCCAGATTTGCTCATATGGATGCATAGTATAGGCTCATGAATCAGATGCATTTTGATGCTTTGAGCCTTGCATTTTGGTGACACTATCCTCCATTAAGGGAGACATATTTGGGTGCACTTGGTATTTGTGTGATTCTTTCTTGCAGGCACTAGCATTTGGGATTTTTCTTTATTTGTATCATGGCATCCTCTTCCATGCCTGAAAAGGAGTTTTTAAGCATTAAAAAGAATCAAATCCAGGGCATAGGCAAGAAGGGCCACATGAAAAAGGATTGCTACAAGTTGAAAAGAGAGCAAAAGGATAAGAAAAAGAATGCAAATTGAGGTGCAAATAAGAAGGAAGAGAGTCCAAGGGAGGACAAAGCAAAAATGAAGATCGAGGACATCAATCAAGTCACTGATAATAGTGACAATGACATTCTCTTCATGTCTAGTCTACCTGCAAAGTTGCTTACCACTTCAAATGATGCATTGTTGACTCTGTGCCAACATGGACTTAGGTAGAACAAAATGTGTGTGTAGAGTAGCGGCAAAGCTTCGCTTGTACTTGCATAAGGCTAGAAATAATCCCTCTTAGAAATCCAATTTGCATGTTCTACATGCAAGTTCTACATACGACTTATACATGCGAGTTCTACATGCAACTTCTACATACGACATGTTGACTATGTGCCAACATGGACTTAGGTAGAACAGAATGTGTGTGTAGAGATAGCGGCAAAGCTCCACTTGTACTTGCATAAGGCTAGAAATAATCCCTCTTAGAAATCCAATTTGCATGTTCTACATGCAAGTTCTACATACGACTTCTACATGTAGAAAGAGAATGTGTTACAACTTCTACATATGACTTCTACATGTAGAAAGAGAATGTGTTACAACTTTTACATGCGAGTTCTACATATAGAAAGAGAATGTGTTACAGCTTCTACATGCGAGTTCTACATGTAGAAAGAGAATGTGTTACAACTTTTACATATGACTTCTATATGCAGAGAGAGAATGTGTTACAATTCCTACATTCAGAGAGAGAAGCTCTCCAACTTGTATAAATACCCCATAATGGAATGAAGCCCACAGTCTTTGGGGTGTTGAGTCTACTTTGGTATTCCAAGCATTTGTCTCAAGTGTCCATGCTTCCTTGCACTCCACGTCCATAAGCATGTCCTAACCTTGCAACTCCTCCTCCCCTCTCCTCCAACCTTGCAACCCATCCTCTCCCTCTCCTCCTCCCTCCTCCTCCTTCCTCCTCCTCCTCCATCATCCTCCTCCTCCTCCTCCCTCCTCCTCCTCTTCCTCTCTCCTCCTCCTCCTCCTCCTCTCTCCTCCTCCCCCCTTCTCCTCCTCCCTCCTCTCTTTACTTTCCCCCATGCTCTTACACCATCTTCCTCTCCCACTCCTATGCTCCCCCTAAACCCTTTGTTCCTCAACTCTTAAACTCCATGATCTATGAGGGAGACGAGTTCTCCACCATGTACTCTACCCTAAACCTTGGATCCTCCTTCTAACCTTGGAACTCCTTCTAAACCCTGCAACTCCTTCTAAACCTTGGAACTCCTTCTAAATCCTGCACCTCCTTCTAAACCTTGGATCCTCCTCCTAATCTTGGAGCTCCTTCTAAACCTTGCAACTCCTTCTAAACCTTGCAACTCCTTCTAAACCTTGGAACTCCTTCTAAACCCTAGAACCTCTTCTGAACCCTGGAACCTCCTCCTAACCCTTAAATTCCTCCTAAACCCTACAACCCCAAATGAAGGTAAAAGCCCTCATTACCTCAACCATGATGATTCATGTTCCCTTTACACATGCATGCACTATGTCTGCTTACCACACTTAAGCCTACGTCTCTCACCGAAACACGACTCGAGGTCCTAAGCTAGACATATACTCCAACGGCAACCCCAATATATCTGTGGGGGTTAAAGGTCACTGTGCCTTTACCTCGGTTATGTACAATACTCAAACACATATATAAATGAATGAAAAAGAAGATTAGGGTGGTTCTGCACCCACCAAAACTTGTGTGGCTCTTTGTCTCTCTCTCTCCTTCCATTCTTGCTTCCGTTGAGAGCACTCTCAACTGGTATCAGAGCCCGGGTGATCCAGCTAAGCGTGCGTGAATGCTTGAAGCTCAGCAGCTCTGTGGAAGGAAGGAGAAGCTCTGTGGGAAGCTTTGTGGGTGACTTTACTTGCATCTGAGTGTGTAGAGACCTTGGAGGAACCTTTGGAAAAGTCACTTTGGTTTTGCGAAGTGGTTTTGAGAGCCTGTTAAGAGTTTTTCAAAGAAAAAGTCGTTTTTTGAGCTTTTTCCTGTTCCGTTCAATGACAGAGACTCCATATTGACTTGTAGAGGCAACTATTGCTTGCTTTTGGTGTCCACTTCACTTCAAGAGCTTGGAAACACCTTCATTCTGAAATCTGGGATCATTTCATTGGATTTCTGACTCATTGTGTCACTTTCTGCGTTTTTTGCCCAGGTGTTGGAACTCAAGTTTGGAGCAACCATTTGCAGGTCTGTCAGTTACAGTGGACTCAGGAGGTCCTAAAACTTTTATGTTGCTCATCATTCGCACTTCGGTGGAGTTTACAAATAGCTCTATTTCCAAAAACGTTTTTCAGCCCGTGTGTTGGACCCAGTGATTGAGACCACGGTTTCCAAAACCGTCTGTCCCATTGTGTTCCGGACACCCAAAAACCCCTACCTGTCAGTTCTTGTGCAATTCGGTGGAAGATTTTCATAGTTATAGATCTCTGTGTATTCGATTTCGTCTCTCTGTTATGCATTTTTCATTCTAAGGTTTTGAAACCTTAGATTTATGCCACATGGCAGTGGATAAGTGTTGACTCCCATTTCTCACTCATCGGTTGGGATTTTGGAGTTCTGGCAGAAGAGAGATATTTGCAGATTTTCTTGCTGAGTCCAATTATGCAATGGCGCCCATGTTTTGAGGCATCCCAGGTTCTATTTTCAGTAGCGGTCATTACCGTGGGACTATGATTTCCTGAGCATACCTTATGCAAATCACTCTGGTTGCAGTTTGAGCAGTGTGCGCTCATTTGTGGTATGCATTGGGTTGCAGTGGATGATTTATAGGCCATTTGGATGCATTACGGGTTTATTGGATGCGCTAATAGGCCCAAATTGCCTTGTGGGATGCTATTTTTTATGGACGCTTTGCACATGGATGCTATTTTATGCTGAGGGACAGCTTTGACACATTGCAGGTGATGCACTGATAGTGCTATGCTCTCTTGGATGAGATATTATTGATGCATATGCCAGTGGATGGTGTTTATGCTTGAGTCATTTGGCACTTATTGGCATTTTCTTTTGGGCCAGATTTGCTCATATGGATGCATAGTTTATGCACATGAGTCAGATGCATCTTTTGGTGCTTTGAGCTTTGAGTTTTGGTGATATTTCACTCTAATGTGGCATACACATTTGGGTGCACCTGGTATTTGGTATGATTCTCTCTTGCAGGCACTAGCATTTGGGATTTTGTTTCATTTGCATCATGGCATCCTCTTCCATGTCTGAAAAGGAGCTTTTCAGCATTAAAAAGTTTGATGGGACAAAATTTTTTTTTTGGAAAGAACAAATAAGGGATGTGCTTATTCAAAAGAAGCAGATTAAACCCTTGGCAGGGATTGAAGCTAAGCCTACAAATATGTCTGAGGATGATTGGAATGAGTTGGATGCATTAGCAAAATCTACTATCAGACTTCATCTTGCAGAGTCAGTTTATTTCACAGTAGTAAATGAGCAGACTACGGAAGATTTGTGGAAGAAACTGTGTGCCACTTATGAGAAGGAAACTGCCTCTAATAAAGTTTACCTCATGAAGAGGTTGTTTGAGCTGCAGATGAAGGAAGGGGTCTCCATTGCTTCTCACTTGAATGAATTCAATATTATTTTCAGCCAGCTTCAAGCTCAGAAGATGAATTTTGATGTGGAGACTAAGGCAATATTTCTCTTATGTTCATTGCCATCCTCATGGGATACCTTCCGTACAGCTGTCAGTAACTCTACACTTGGTGGAGTACTAAAATTTGATGATGTTGTGGGTAGCTTGTTGGCCGAGGAGATATGACGGAAGTCTATGGATGGCAACAAGCAAGATGCAGCCTAAATGTGCAAAGGAGCAGATCACAGTTCATGGGGAATTCCCAAGAAAGAGGGAAGTCTCATAGCAAATCCAGGGCACAGAACATTGAGTGTTACCACTGTGGCAGTAAGGGCCATATGAAAAAGGATTGCTACAAGCTGAAAAGAGAGCAAAAGGATAAGAAAAAGAATGCAAATTGGGGTGCAAATCAAAAGGAACAGAGTCCAAGGGAGGACAAAGGAAAAGTGAAGATCGAGGAGATCAATGCAGTCACACATGATAGTGAAAATGACATTCTCTTCATGTCTAGTTTATCTGCAGAGTTGCTTACCACTTCAGATGATGCATATTCCCAGGGTTGGATTTGGATTCTAGTGCTTCATTCCATGTTACTCCCCATAAGGAATGGTTCTCCACTTATGACAGTGGAAAGACAGGTTGTGTGCATCTTGGAAATGACTACGCATGTGACATAGTGGGAGTAGGTGACATAAAGTTTTCTTTTGCAAATGGGTCTGCATTTGTTTTTGAAACATGTGAGACATGTGCCTAAGCTGACCAAGAGTCTTATTTCAGTGGGTCAGCTAGATGATGCTAGTTTTCACAACACTTTTGGCTTTCAGAGTTGGAAAATTCAGAAGGGCTCTATGCTTTTGGCTAGGGGTGCCAAGTGTGGGACTTTGTATCCCTTACATGTATCAAGGGTATTTGGTCATGTTGTTGCAATAACCGAGCAGCCAAGCACTTCTTTGTGGCATTGTAGGTTGGGGCACATGAGCCAGAATGGAATAAAACTCTTATGCCATTTGGGTTATGTACTGCGTTTGAGTTTCTCTGATTTTGAATTTTGTGAGCATTGTCTCTATGGGAAGCAGACTAAATCAGCCCATAAAAGAAGGGGAAAGAAAGAGTTGAAAAGCTTGATTTGGTGCATTCAAACGTATGTGGTCCCATGCCTACACAGTCATTAGGCGGGGCTGAATACTATGTGACATTCATTGATGATGCAACTAGGAAAGTGTGGGCTTATGCTATAGCTCGGAAGAGTGATGTGTTCCAGGTATTTCAGAAATGGCTGGCCTTGGTTGAGAATCAGTCAGGTAGAACGCTTAAATGCCTACGGACTAACAATGGTGGAGAGTATCTCTCTCATGACTTTCAGCATTTATGTGATACATGTGGGATTAAGAGGGAGCTCACATCCCCTCGTACTCCAGAGCAAAATCCAGTTGCAGAAAAGATGAACCGTACCATTCAAGAAAGGTTGCAATGCATGCTTTCCAATGCAAGTCTTTCTGGTGGTTTTTGGGCTGAGGCAATGAAGACCAGTGTATGTGATCAATAGATCACCTAGTAAGAGTTTGGATGGTGGTATTCCTGAAGAGGCATGGAGTGGCAAGAAGCCATCTTGCTCTCACTTGCGTATATTTGGGTGTGAGGCATATGCACATGTGCCAAAAGAGCTTCGAAAGAAGCTAGATCCTAAGTCTAGGAAATGCATCTTTATGGGGTTATGGTGAAAGTGGAAGAGTGGGCTATCGTCTCTGGGATCCAGAAGCAAAGAAGATCATACGCAACCATGATGTAGTCTTCAATGAGAAGAAGATGCATAAGGCACCCATGAGGAATGTGGAAATGAGGAGAATCCTTTCCAGGATGTGAATGCACCTGCATATGTTGATAGACAGCAAGCTATCCATGCACCAAATGTGCAAGAAATGGTACCACCAAGTACTCCCACAGGTATACAATCAAGAGTAGATGATGGATCATCTATTGGTGGAAATGATGAGCCAAATGTGGCTGATATGCAGGTGGGACAACAAGCTGAAATGCCCTTGAAAAGATCATCTAGAGTGTCTAGACCACGTGATAAGTTTGTTCCAGGGGTAGACTATGTGATGCTTACTAATTGCAGGGAGCCTTCTTGCTACAGAGAGGCTATGATGCGCGAGGATCAATGCAAGTGGGAGTATGCTATGCAATCAAAGATGAGTTCACTTATAAAGAATAAGACTTGGGACTTGGTTTCTTTGCCACATGGAAAGAAAGCATTGCCATGTAAATGGGTCTACAAAATGAAGGTCACAAGTGACGATGTGCCTAGGTACAAGGCCCGTTTGGTCGCTAAAGGATTCAAGCAAGAGAAGGGTGTGGACTTTGATGAGATATTCTCTGCGGTTGTGAAGATGACCACACTTAGATGCATGCTTGGACTAGTGGCATCAGAGGATATGGAGCTTATGCAGATGGATGTCAAGATAGCTTTCTTGCATGGAGATTTGCATGAGGAAATTTACATGGTGTAGCCAGGAAGGCTTTGAAGAAAAGGGCAAAGAGCATTTAGTTTGCAAGCTGAAGAGTAGTCTTTATGGTCTTAAGCAAGCCCCTAGAGAATGGTATCAGAAGTTTGATGCTTTCATTCGGTCCCAGGGTTTTAGAAGGAGTGAAATTGATCACTGCCTCTACACTAAAAGGGCTAACAATAATAGCCTGATAATCTTGGCACTATATGTGGATGATATGA